>NC_084590.1:11540227-11630227 GCF_033807715.1 Cololabis saira | reverse complement strand
GACGGACTTGAAGAAGACGACACTGACGGACAGATGGGCGAGTTCTGGATGTTTTTGATGCAGATCTGTGTCCGACGTGCAAATGGAGGTTTGCATTAACCTGGCATTCACATCTAACGCTCACGCAGACATGTTTAAACAAGATAAAAGAAAACTCAAAGACCCGGACGGCCAGACGTCACGAGGCTGGAAGCTGATGGATGACTTTATCATAATTAGCATTTTTACATCATCTCTGATGGGCGGTTTGAAAAACCCGCTCCTCACCTAGCGCACGTAAACGCCGTGAAATGCGTGTTCAAGTCCAACGGACGGCGTTTAATCGGCGGAGGTCTCCAATAATAAAAACCAAAGCAGTCAAACTAATCCCTGGTGAAGCCGCGGCGTCGTGCCGATAAATGTAAAATCATTGTTGAACCTTTCTGGTTTCTGAATGTTTCAATATAAAAACAACAAAAAAACTCGATTGGACTGAAACAAGAAGAGCAGAACTGCAGTGAAAAGCGTTTTCACACTTAAGCAGCAACACTGAAAACAGATTCTTACTTAAAAAACAGATCTTAAGACCAGATATTCCTCCTCCTCCTCCTCCTCCTCCTCCTCCTCCTCCTCCTCCTCATGGCTTTGTGGTGAGTTTACAGGGAATAAAAACACAGGCTGGATGTGGACGTGGGGTCGGTGGGCTGCAGAGACGGGCGTCTTCGGGCGAGCGATTCCTCCCCGAGCAGCACGAGCAATCTCACTATCGGTTTTTCATTTCTATTTACCGTATTTTCCGGACTATAAGTCACTCCGGAGTACAAGTCGCCCCAGCCATAAAAAAACTTATATAAGTCGCATTTTTGGAGAGAAATTTATTTTATGAAATCCAACACCAAGAACAGACACATCACCTTGAAAGGCAATTTAAAATAGCTTTTAGCCCGCGATTGGCTTTCTTTGTTTTCTTCATTTCAGTAAGAGTAACCTCTGCTTTTCGCCAGTCCCTTACAAGTTTCTGGCTAACTCCAAACTTTCTTTCTGCTGCTCATTTACTGTTTTCAGCTGCATATTTTACTACTTGCACTTTGCAGAATAGGATTTTCTTTTCGGTTGCCATTTTTGTTAAGCTCTTCTCAGTTGTTTTTAAAATTTTCCGCCAATGTTGAAATTATCAACGCAGGCCTAGAGCGCCCTCTTGTGGTTTAGTGTGGAAATAACATGTGAAATGATATACCAGTAATAATGTGTTAATAATTTCACACCTAAGTCACACCCCCGGCCAAACTATGAAAAAAAACTCGACTTATAGTCCGGAAAATACGGTACGCTCCGAAGCATGTTTATGAAAGCTCGCATGGACTTTCTCTGAAGACTTGACGAGGGTTCACATCCGGTTTCGGGGTTCAGGTCGGACTCGGGGGTCCAGGATGGAGAAGCGTGGCAGCATCTGGAAGACTGAGGCGCGTGAAAACACAAACCGAAACGGAGAACCTGAGAGATGTGGAGACCCTGGGAGCTTCAAAACAACAACACGAGGGAACGGACAAGTGTAGAGAGGATGAACGAGTAGATGTTTCCAGCCCCGAAGGTCTCATTCATCAAAATCGAGCCAAACGAAGAGCCGGTGCTGAGAAGCAAAGCAAAGCTCGCCGGTAAAACGGGCCGATCGCGATGAACTTCAAGTATTTTTGTTAAAAATATCAAAACGTAAATATCAGCCTCTCAAAAATAAGCAACGTTTTGATGAATGAGGCCAGAGGGAGCGAGAGTTGCAGCACGTCTGATCTTTACGCTTTTTAAAGTTTCTTGCGGACGAGGTCGAGACGAAGGACGCCGCTTTGCGATCTTTCTTAAGGCCAACATATTCAACCTTTGGGTTTATTTTATTCCTTTATCGTGAAGACGTGTCCCTGCTTGTCACCTCCTTGTCACCTCCTCCACCCTCCTGTCTTCCCATCGCTGCCGGTCGCCACGGCAACTCAAGATGGCGGTGCTGCTTGCTAAATGAGATGCAGAAGGGAGGAGGCGGAGGGACGCCAGTGAACGGAGGAAATGAAAGAAGCATTGCTGACTTCTCCGTCAGCTGAGTGACGAGACGTGGGGGGGTTGCAGAAGATGGAGAGAGAGAGAAGAAGGAAGATGTCTCTCGCTCCAACTCAGATCAGTGCTGCCGTGGTCAGTTCTTCAGTTTCCATCCAAACATGGCGGACGGCGTTGGAGGCGGAGTGAGGGAAGGGCGAGGGTGGGGGGTGGCGGTGGATGGGGGGGGCGTTCACCTGTCCGCAGCCCCAGAGTTAATCTGCTTCGGTCCCACCTGATCAATCGCCTCGCTCACTTCTTTTTCCCCGACTTCTCCGAGCGCTTTGCGTCCGACCTCCCGCCTCGCTCCGACTTCTCCGAGCGCTCCCCCCTCTCCCTCTCCTTCTCTCTCTCCTTCTCCTTCTCCTTCTCCAGGTCGACCTCCTCGATCCGCTCGATGCGGTCCGAGCCTCCCCGCTCCGAGCGGTTGTCGCCCTTGCTGCCGTCGCGCCGCGTCCCCTCGTCGGTGGATGAGGTAGTTGGTTGGGGCTGGCCCCATTTGGCAATCTCCTCGTGCTCGGAGATACTGGCCGTGATGTTGTTCACCCAGGCCTTCAGGTCCTCCTGGGTCGGGGGGGGGCAGAGCATCCTCGGTTAGACTCATCAGTTACACGGGAGACACATTCAGAGATGGATTACAGCGACGGTCAAATGCGTCTCACCTCGTCTTTTGCATGAAACAAAAACTCACTGCCATCCTTCGTTCTGAAATGAGAGAAAAAACACGTTTAGTTTGAACTTTTGAATTCCAACATTATTTGAAACGGAAAAAGCCAGTTAAGCTAGTTGATACTTTGTTTAGCTTCCAGTTTTTCCGGTCACAGTGAATCAAAGAGATAAGGACAACTATTGTGCAAAAAACCAAAACAACCCCAAAAAAAAAAAAATAAATCACACACACACAAAGAAACGAGTGCTGAAAGTTCACTACTGCTTCACGAACCGGGATGTGTTGCTACCAAGCAAACCAATCACAGCCCTCTCGGTCTGCGTTGGCTCAACGCGTAGTTACATTTTATGGGAGGTGCACGTAGCTCCGTAGCTACGGCGTAGGGTACGGAGAGACTCCTGCGTACCCTACGGCGTAGGCTCTGCGTTGATTTAACGCAGAACCATAATTCAGCCTTTAGCCATCTTGGATCAGTTGCACAGCGCATAGAGCGAGACGCACAGAGCGCAGTGATGTTTGGATTGAGATTTTACATTTACGAAATCATGTATCAACAAATCATCAATGTATTTTATAGCCAGATTCCCTTCAAAGAGGTAAAAAACACATTTGGCACAGTATAGGTATCCAAGTGCCCAAATAGAGAGTCTGCCTGGTACTATCAACACTAAAACCTTTATAAAATCTATGTGCTTTAAGCTATTCTCATGTAACTTGGTACAGTTGTAGTCAAGGAGTTACTGAATCCAGGCAGTGGTGTCTTCATAATTATATGCATTGCTATCATGGTGTTTTCCACTGTGCAAAATAAAGAAAATGTATTTTTCTGAAACTGGAAATGTATGCTGGGAGGTCTTAGCTATCCATTGAGACCAAGATTATGCATATTGTCCTTATAATTGTGGAGATATTGTTGATTTAATTTGGATAGGCCTGTTCAGGCAAAATTCACCTCCAAAATCCCTAGGGGTGAACAAGTTAAAAGCAGTACTCGAGTTGTAAAAAAAAATCAGGGGGGATGGTGGATTTTATCATATGGGGACAGATCATTTGTGCTGATTACAAATAATATAATATAGTAAAAATAATAGCACTGACCAAAACACCTGCAGAAATACTGCAGGAATGACATAGCAGCAGTTAAATGCAGCCTTCTGTCAGCTTTAAATATCCACTGGGCTTACATCAAATACATCAAAACACAACAATAAAAAACACTTTTCTGAACTTATCAATATGACTCTGTCCTTCACAGGATAAGTAAAATGGATCACTGCAAAAACTCAAAATCCTAACAAGAATATTTGTCTTATTTCTAGTTAAAATGTCTCATTTTAGTAAAAAAAATCTCATTACACTTAAAACAAGACTCATCGCTGGAAAAAACAACAATTTCCACCTGTTTCAAGTAGATTTTCACTTAAAATAAGTAGAAAAATCTGCCAGTGGAACAACATTTTTTTGCTTGTAATGAGAAGATAAATCTCACAGGCAGATTTTCCTACTTATTTCAAGTGAAAATTTACTTGAAACTGGTGAAAATTGTGTGGGATGGCAGTTTTACAGGGGGGATGATTTGGACCGTTTTTATTTCAGGGGGGGATGCCATCCCCCCTCATCCCCCCTCTACTCCAGTACTGGTTAAAAATGTGCTGAAAAGTGAACTTTAGTAATGAATCTCGAAAGCATGACACCTCCGGAAATCCAACAAACGCTTAAAAAAAAAAAAATCCCAAAGAAAAGTAGAAAGCTCACTTGAGAGTGAAGACATTCTTCTTCTTCTTGTAGCCGTTGGTGACGTCGCAGTGGCAGTGGGAGAGGTTGAGCAGGGGCTCGTTGTTGTAGGGCGTGGACGTGTTCTTGGCGTCCTTGTAGAAGCCCATCTCCCCCTTGTTCAGCACGCAGTACAGGTTGACCCATGACCTGCTGTGGTGCGGGGAGGTGGGGGGGGGAGAGTGGAGGCGGAGGGGAGGGAGAGTGGAAGTGAGGAGCCGGGAGAAAGTGGGGAGGTGGAGGGTGGAGGGGAAGGAGAGCGGGGGGAGTCAGGAGGCGCTGCCGAGTCGCTCGTGCTAAGCTAACACCTCACTCACCTGACCAGAGCAGACAGGTAGGTAGGCGGGATGGACCGGCCCCAAGAAGGGAGGCGGAAACACACTGCTGAACAAACACAGATGAACGGACCAACACACGGATGACCAGATGGAGGAGGTGGGGATGGAGGGATGGGGAGGGAGGGAGGCTACGTACACTTGAGAGCCGGTGTGCGTGTGCTTCTGTGCGTGCGTGTGTGTGAGTGTGTGGGCCTTATGTATGACTTACCTTGGAGGAGACAAGAGGAGCAGCCAGTAGCACAGAGGGGGAGAGAAGAAGAAGAAGAGAGGAGTTTGGTTAAATGCCATTTTGGAATCAGCATAACTCAAAGTGTGGTCATGCTGCACTGGCGTCTGTGAGCGTCACGACATGCACACGGCATCCCAGTCAGAAGCAGAGGAGTCCAACCATCATTCAGCTACAGCTTTAACAGAACCGTCCTCTGTCGCGAGGAGAACCGGGAGTCCTGCGGCCGACAGAGCTGATCGCAACCATTCTGGGATCGAGTACAGAGACGGAGGACAGCCTGACTCTCAAAGATGCTCTGGAAGAACTCGTGTCTCAGTCTGGTGACCCGGTTCAGATAAAAGACTCCAATTCATTTATTTATTAAAAGCATCTTCACTTTCGGACAGAACTGTCTGTGCAGCTTAACATCCGGATCAGGAACCGAACGTGGAGGGGAACCTTGGTGCATGTGACGGCGTCTACGTCAGAAATATCCAGAGGTGGGTAGTAACGAGTTACATTTACTCCGTTACATTTATTTGAGTACGTTTTGGGACATTTTGTACTTTTAAGAGTGGTTTTGAATCACTATACTTTTTACTTTTACTTGAGTATATTTGTGAAGAAGAAACTGTTTCTCTTACTCCGCTACATTAGGCTACGTTGAGCTGTTACTTTTCTTTTATCCCTTTTATCCGCATACGCGTCAATCTCATGACATCACTGGGTGATTCTTTGGGAAAAAAACTTGTTTTTGCATGTTTTGTCACATTTACACAGACTCAAACACACACAGAGTTTCTATGAGTTCATGGGCTTGTTCTAGTTCTGCCTGGTTAAAAAGGCTTGAAATTTTATGCTACTTTTTTTTTACTTTTTTATTCTGTTATTTTATTATTTATTAAAATACTTGAATTTACTTTAAGATTATTTTAATTTAAGCTATTTTTTATTAATTTTAATTAATTTTATTATTTTATCGATTTAATTTGCCTGAAGATGATTATTTTTTACTTTTGTCTGTTTGAATGGTTGTGTTAAAAAAATTAATCAGACGTTACTCAACAGTTACTAAGTACTTGAGTAGTTTTTTCACCAAGTACTTTTTTACTTTTACTCAAGTAATAATTTGGATGACTACTTTTTACTTCTACTTGAGTCATATTATTCTGAGGTAACAGTACTTTTACTTGAGTACAATATTTGGCTACTCTAATCCCATCGAGGGACAATCACACTGTTTTTCATAGTCCTACAAAGAGTCACAATCAGAGCCTGTAAGAACTGCAGTCTTATAAATATGAAGAGACAGATCTGACTGAGAACATCAAAAACAACCATCAGGGTGTGAAACCACAGGAGACGAGTCTGAACCATGACCCGGCTCTTCTGTTGAACTGTAAAGGTCTGCAGGATTTAATATGAGACAATATTTACTGAGAAACATTTAAAATCAGCAACTACACTTTACTTTAAAGGTTGAACTCTTTGCCAAACCAAAGCCGGTGGTTTCAGGCTGCAGGAACATTTTCTCAGCTCTTCAAACTATTGGAGGAAGTTTCCTCCCATTTGTGTGCAAACTGAAGGAACTGAAGTGTCGTTCATAGAACGGCCGTGATAGAATATCTTTGGTTCTTTGGTTTGTAGATGTTCAGCAGGGACTCACAGGTGTGCATGTAGAAGATGAAATGGGTTTGGCTAAATACAATCTTTGACTAAAACTAACTAGACTAAAATGGTCCTGGACAATTCTGACTAAAATAAGACTAAAATGCTCAGACTTTTAGTCGACTGAAACTTGACCCGACTAAAAGGAGAATGAACGTGACTAAAACTAATAAAAACTAAAATTATAGCTTGACCCAAAAACTAGACTAAAACGAATACAGGCTGCCAGAAACAACACTACCCCCCCATTGAGGTGGTACTGAACTATAATAAAAAATGACTGAGGCAAGTGGAAAACTGTATAATGGAAAAGGGGCATTAAACTATGCCTACCATCCCTAAATTTGCTTCTGCTGGAGTTTTTTTTCCTCATGTTTTTCTTTGTACGACGTCCTGCAGAACCTTTTTCTTGTGGCTTAGCTCCATCATTTCTCCTGTGGACTAGGATAACGCGAAGAGGAAACCTAGTTTTTTTCAAGACAAGCTTGAATGATTCCTTTATAAGTGTAGACACCATTAGGGTTGCCACCCGTCCCGTAAAATACGGAATTGTCCTTTATTTGAGAAAAAAATGTTGCGTCCCGTATTGAACTAATACGGGACGCGATTTGTACCGTATTTTCATTAACTTTTACACCATATTCTAGTTGAATTATTGAAATAAATGAACCTTTACACCATATTCTAATTGAATTATTGAAATAAATGAACCTTTACACCATATTCTAGTTGAATTATTGAAATAAATTAACTTTTACACCATATTCTAGTTGAATTATTGAAATAAATTAACTTTTACACCATATTCTAGTTGAATTATTGAAATAAATTAACTTTTACACCATATTCTAGTTGAATTATTGAACTAAATTAACTTTTACACCATATTCTAGTTGAATTATTGAAATAAATTAACTTTTACACCATATTCTTGTTGAATTATTGAAATAAGTTAACTTTTACACCATATTCTAGTTGAATTATTGAAATAAGTTAACTTTTACACCATATTCTATTTGAATTATTGAAATAAATTAACTTTTACACCATATTCTAGTTGAATTATTGAAATAAATTAACTTTTACACCATATTCTTCACCTGTATCTATATTCTACATCTGGGCTGATGTGGACATACACAGCATAGGAGGATATTTCAGTTGCTAGTATGGTTGTCTGTCTGTACAGTCATGCAAGTTCAATGCTATTAAAGCACTTTAAACTTTAAATCAAAGCATTTAGTTTTTTCATATAAAATAAACACATTTTTATTCAGTT
This sequence comes from Cololabis saira, assembly GCF_033807715.1. Classification (NCBI taxonomy): domain Eukaryota; kingdom Metazoa; phylum Chordata; class Actinopteri; order Beloniformes; family Belonidae; genus Cololabis; species Cololabis saira. Next base: position 11,622,230 of record NC_084590.1, on the reverse strand, counting down.
TAGAAGTTTTGGGGCTTTTTTTTTGGCTCCTGCGCTGCTGAAATCAGGGCGTCCCTTATTTCTATTTCTGAAAGGTGGCAACCCTAGACACCATCCACATGCACCAAACCCCAACACTTTTAGTACGATCAGAATATTAAAAAGCACATCAGCTGACTCAGCGGTTTTGTGGGGTCTCAGCGTCACATGGGAGCAGTTTGGAGAGTCACACTTATCCAGCCATTGGGGATCATGATTTACCTTGCTATGTACATAACAGGGCATGTACATAAGACACTCATCGATCGCCTGGAGTGACGTGTGAGTGGGACTCATCCACAGCAGCACCTGGATGAGCCGTTAGCTGCGCGTGGTCAGTCCGGCCACCAGAGGGCAGTGAAGAGCGAGACCTTGTCCTCTGGTGTCTCCCTGCAGGAAGCAGCATCTGTGGAGGTGAGGCAGTGCCTGCGTGCATGTGTGACGTGCATGAGCAGCAGCTGGATCAGCTGTCATCAGCCAGCCGTCACTCTGCAAGCTGGTGTTAAGTTAGGAGGCTTCAGAAGCGTCATGCGCCGTGTTTTCCATGCGGTGTGGTCTTTTTATTTCTCTAGCTGCTGTCCTCACATCTTTTAAACTGATAATAAACAAACATAAAATGACTGATATCATTACTCCACAGTAGGGATGGGCGGTACGGACTAAAAAATTTATCACGATAATTTCTGGCATTTATCCCGATAACGATAAAAATGACGATAAAAAAAATACCAATTCAAAAAGTGTCATCAAAGGGAATCTTTCTTTCTTTCTTTCTTTCTTTCTTTCTTTCTTTCTTTCTTTCTTTCTTTCTTTCTTTCTTTCTTTCTTTCTTTCTTTCTTTCTTTCTTTCAGGCTCATTTCTTTCTTTCTTTCTTTCTTTCTTTCTTTCTTTCTTTCTTTCTTTCTTTCTTTCTTTCAGGCTCATTTCTTTCTTTCTTTCTTTCTTTCTTTCTTTCTTTCTTTCTTTCTTTCTTTCTTTCTTTCTTTCTTTCTTTCTTTCAGGCTCATTTCTTTCTTTCTTTCTTTCTTTCTTTCTTTCTTTCTTTCCTTCTTTCTTTCTTTCAGGCTCATTTCTTTCTTTCTTTCTTTCTTTCTTTCTTTCCTTCTTTCTTTCTTTCAGGCTCATTTCTTTCTTTCTTTCTTTCTTTCTTTCTTTCTTTCTTTCTTTCTTTCAGGCTCATTTCTTTCTTTCCTTCTTTCTTTCTTTCAGGCTCATTTCTTTCTTTCTTTCTTTCTTTCTTTCAGGCTCATTTCTTTCTTTCTTTCTTTCTTTCTTTCTTTCTTTCAGGCTCATTTCTTTCTTTCCTTCTTTCCTTCTTTCCTTCTTTCCTTCCTTCCTTCCTTCCTTCCTTCCTTCCTTCCTTCCTTCCTTCCTTCCTTCCTTCCTTCCTTCCTTCCTTCCTTCCTTCCTTCCTTCCTTCCTTCCTTCCTTCCTTCCTTCCTTCCTTCCTTCCTTCCTTCTTTCTTTCTTTCTTTCTTTCTTTCTTTCTTTCTTTCTTTCTTTCTTTCTTTCTTTCTTTCTTTCAGGCTCATTTCTTTCTTTCTGTCTTTTTTTCTCATTTCCTCAATTTATCGTTTTTATCGTGAGATGACAAATTCTTACCATGGGGAATTTTTATGACGGTTTATCGTGAACGGTAAAATATCGCCCATTCCTACTCCACAGCTCTAATCCATACCTGTCAAGTCTCCCGTTTTGGCCGGGAAACTATCGTATTTGACCCCTCTTTCCCGTCGTCCTCCCGTGTTAGTATTTTCCCGTAAATTTCCCCTTTTATAATATAATAATTTTTAAACTGCAAACTGAATTGTCACTAACCTCGCGAGAACTACCACCTGCTGTAGCCTGGGTTGTAGCTCTCGCGAGGTTAGTGGCGACAACAGGAACAAACTCGGAAAAACAAATCAGAGATGGATGGATGTAACGAGAGAGAAGATATTTCTGTCCCCAAAAAGCAAAGACTTCATGTAAATATCTCTAAAATGGGATATTAAATTTACTTTCCTAAAGATGAGCAGGATGGGGTGATTTAAGTGTCTCTTACGGGGGAAGGACCGATGTCCAAGAGCCACATGAGTGAAAATGACAAATTAAAAGAAAATGTAAATGTTTCACTTGAAGTGAATATAAACTGAAAATATAAAAAAAATATTAAAAAGAATAAGTGTGGTTTAATTCCCTTTTGTGTTTTCATTTAGGCTCAATTATAAGAATTACAAACATAGGAATGTCAACAGCGTTTCAGTGTCAACAAAGGTCAAACTATCAGGCTATGAGCACATATTTGTAGTTTGTACGTGGTTGACAGGTAGTTATTTTGAATTTCTTGTAAATCTGTCTTAAAATGTAAGTTACTGGACCTCGGTTGGGCTGGTGGGACAGCGGCGGAAAGTTTCCCGTATTTTTAAATCCCAAACTTGACAGGTATGCTCTAATCTCGAACTAAACTGCATCCTGTTTTGGTAGCAGCATGTGAGGACCAAGTGTCGGCCTTTGCATGCAGCGGTTTTACTCGGAGTTTGTTAACTTTTCTAGCGTGCAAAAGTCATGCTATGGTTGCAGCTATCAGATCAGTAAATGGGAGGGGCCAGCGCTGGCAGACCCCGACCATTTGGTTCGGACATCATCACTACTTTACTGTGCAAATGTGCTTCTGGAGTCTGGATGCTGGTGACCAGAGGGTGCATGAACTCCCCCGGCGGATCGTTTTGACCCTGAACACCCACCTATTGGTGCTCTTTTTCAGGGTCTCGATGTCCAGCTTGCGGAACAGGAAGCCCTCGTGGTGTGCTGTGTGTGTGGGCGGCTGCTGCACCGCCGGGCTGCTCTGGGCCGGGGCGGACCGGGACCTCCGGGTGGTTTCTCCGGTCTCTTTCGGGCGCGGCCGGCGTCGTGGTTTGGGTCTGTCCCGGGCTCGAGGCCGTTCCAGGCGGGAAGTTTTCTCCGTCTTCTCCGGGACCCCGTTGGGCAGGCGGGGCACCTCCCCGCGGGCCTGAGGGGGGCAGAGAGGGCTGACGCTTTAATACGGGCCATATATAACCCAGATTCCTCATTTTAGATGTTTTATTTCGCCTTGTGATATGAAAAGGTCGCATATTTACTCCAATTGTCTTTACATATGAACTAACATTAGTTGGTGTGTGTGTACAACTCAAATTTGCAGAGTCAATTAGATCATCAATTGTGCAAGTTCTCCCACACCTGATTCTAATCACTGATTTGATTTGATTTGTTTATTTGCACAACATAAAAAAACGGTACAAAAGTTGAAATGAACATAAAAACATGAAAATATGCGCAGGTGAGAAAGGAAGCCCTAAATGGGCTTATTCAAAGTTCTCACCAAGAAAATACATTGTATTGAAATAATAGCAAGAACAAAAAACAAAAAACAAAAAAAACAGCGTTCCCAAAAGATGGATATAAACAGACAATTACTCAGTTGAGTGAGTGTGTGTGCTTGCATGTGAGCATGCACATGTGTGTTTGTGTGTGTGTGTGTGTGTGTGTGTGTGTGTGCGTGTGTATGTGCACGTGCAGAAGTGAGTCCACATTAAGTGGAAGCACTTCTAGACGCTTGATCAATAAGGCTGGTCTTCAATCTCTGTTTAAAACTATTAATAGACAGTGAAGATTTTGCGATAAGTATATGAGAGTTCCAGAGTGAGGCACCTCTGTCTTTGATGGAGAACTGACTGCTATTGGTACGACTGAATGAAGAATGGAGATCCTCAAATTGTCTGGTATTATAGTTATGAATTTGTGAATTGGTCTTAAAAAAATCTTTGAAAGTACTTGGAAGCTTATTTGCAAGATAAGTGCATTTGTAAATGAAAGCACATGATTGGAGTATGTTAATATCATAGATGGATAATAAATTTAATTTTTTAAACAAAGGGGCAGATGGGGCCAAATAGGAGGCAGAAGTAGCTATTCTTACAAACTTCTTTTGAGTAATGAGTAATTTGTGTAAATTTGATGAATATGTACTTGCCCAAACAATGTTGCCATAAATGAGATAAGGATAAATTAAACTATAATAAAGAGTAACGAGACAAGCCTGATGGACCAAACCTCTGATTCTTCTGATGATACCAAGGGATCTAGAGATTTTGTTAGTTACAGAATGTATATGCTCTTTCCAGGACAAATTCTCATCCACAAAGACACCTAGAAATTTGGTGGATGAAACCTGATTGATTGTGATACCACCAATAGAAATCTTAGCTTTTTGCGGACAATATTTTTTGTTTTTACTTGCAAATACAATAAAATTAGATTTGTTAACATTTAACGACAACTTATTTGCAAGGAACCATTTTGAAAGGTTGGTTGTCATCAACATGTCATCAAGGTTTACACAACTGTTGGTGACACAGCCTTGTCTATCAGGGTTGTGTTGAGGCAGGGAAACATCTAAAACGTGCAGTAGACTGGCCCTCCTGTCCCGGCTTGTGTGCACCCCTGCCTATGATGAAAATTACAGGCCTCTCTCATCTTTTTAAGTGGGAGAACTTACAGAATTGGTGGCTGACTAAATACTATTTAGCCTCACTGTATATTCAAGTTGAAGATAAGGAGTTATGTAAATGTGAAGAGTTGCAGCTGTGTTTTCCTTCTCCCTTAGAGTTGCAACACATATTGTAACTAGGAGATTGTCACTGAACGCATCTCTGTCCGTTCTCCTTGCAAGAACAAATGTAACCTCTTGTTTTTCCAGTCTTTTGTATTCTGTTTTGGATTTTCTAGGTTGTTTGAACCTGACTAAAGGTTAATGATTAAATCTCACACCTGTGCAGCTTCTCTCTCTTGCAGCTGCTCCACGATCTCCGCCATGGTGGATCTCTTTTCTCTGTGACGAGGAAGAGAAACATCTCGATTAGACGAGAATAAAAGTATTCAGGGTGAGTTTGGTTTCTTGGAGTCTCACCCTCCTGTGGAGCGTCTGTCCGAGTGCTCTCTCCCGGTGTCGTGCTCGCTGGACTCCTGCCGGTCCAGCCGGTGCCGGTCCCGCTCTCGGCGCCGGCCCTCGTGGCCGCCGTGGCTCCCGTGGCCCTCCTGCTCGCTGGACGTCTGGCGCTCCAGCGTCCGCCGCTCCCGCCGCTCGGCGTGTTCCCTCCACACCTCCTGCGGCAGCTCGTCCCTGCGCGCCTGGATCAGCTGCTCGCTGGACAGCTGCCGCTCCAGCCGCTGGTCCCGGTGCTGCGTCTGGACCTGCGGCTCGGCGTGGCCCGTGGGGTCGCCCCGGGACCCCCGGGGCCCCCTGGTGGGCTCGCTGTGCAGGCGCTCGCGGCCCGGCTCCTGGAGCACCACCTCGGCCATCACCGCCACCTCCGCCCGCTCGCTGCCCATCTCGCCCATCATGGCGTCCCGCTCCCTCTTCTCCCGCGCCTTCTCCAGCCGGCTGGCCACCAGCAGCGGCGTCACCGCGTCCTCCAGGCACTTGATCTTGGGTTGCCGTAGATACTGGGAGGACTTGACCTCCGGCTGCACCGCCAGCAGGTGGGACCAGGCGGCCTTCGCTGCCTGGTCCCTCGCCGAGCCGGCAAATTCCCGCGCCTGGTCCCTCACCGAGCCGGCGGATTCCCGCGCCTGGTCCCTCACCGAGCCGGCGGATTCCCGCGCCTGGTCCCTCACCGAGCCGGCGGATTCCCGCGCCTGGTTGGCGGAGATCAACATGGCCGCAGCGGCGACGGAGGCTATTGAGGAGGGGGCTGGCTGGACCAGCCCGGCGGCGACGCCCACCACGCCGCCGCCGTGCCGGAGCTCCGGGGGGTGCCGGGGCTCCGGGGGGTGCCGGAGCTCCGGGGGGTGCCGGAGCTCCGGGGCGTGCCAGGGCTCCGGGGGTTGCTGGGGCTCCAGGGTGTGCCGGAGCTCCGGGGGGTGCCGGTAGCTGGAGCCGTTCATCACTGGGGAGTAGCTGGCGACCATTGACCCCAGCCGCCGGGCCACGGAGGACGGCGAGGGGGTCGGCGTGGCGGGGGAGGGCGAGGGCGGCGAGCTGCCCTCGTTCTGCTCGTAGATGGTCTGTCGGGTGACGGGGGAGATGGGGAGGCGGGGCAGCGTGGGCGGGCTGTGCGAGGCATCGGGAGGCTCCAGGAAGACCTTACGACCCAGCAGGGGCGTCGGGGGCAGCGTGCTCTGCTCCGCTTTCAACTTCTCCACCTGAGCAGAAAGCAGACAGAACCAAACAACTAAAGTTGCTTTCGTCAACGAAAATTATGACTAAATATCGTCGTCAACGAACCTTTATCACTAAAGGAAAACGAAACGAGACGCAACGAAAATGCTGGTCATGACGATAACGATAATTAAATATATACTGTATTTTCCTGACTATAAATCACGTTTTTTTCATGTGTGAAATTATTAACACATTATTATAGTTAATTATTATAACATTATTATAGTTAGTTATACTGTTTAAGAGCAAAATGATAAAATAAGGTGAATAAAATAAAAATAGGGGACAACCGGGATCTGTTTATTTTGCATTTGGTCATTTTTTTAAATGTGTAACAAAAGTATCAGATCAGGACTTGATATCGGCAGATACCGTATTTTCCGGACTATAAGTTCTAGTTTTTTTCATAGTTTGGCCGGGGGTGCGACTTATACTCTGGAGCGACTTATGTGTGAAATTATTAACACATTATTACCAGTGTATCATTTCACATGTCATTTTCAAACTAAACCGCAAAAGGGCGGACTGCAACTGACGATGAAGCCTGGATTATGGTTCTGCGCTACACCAACGCAGAGCACACGCCGCTGCCGTGACGCCGTCGTGAACCCTTCGGACTTCTCTGTCTCACCCTTTCACTGCGGTGCAGTACCCCCCGCGACCGCTAGGGGGGTTGCGATCTTTTCATGAATGGTTTATCCGACTTTTCCGGTCACAGTGAATCAAAGAGATAAGGACAACTATTGTGCAAAAAAACAAAACAAAATAAATCACACATACACGAAGAAAAGAGCACTGAAAGTTCACGACTGCTTCACGAACCGGAACCGGAAATGCGTTGCTAATAAACGAACACGGAATCTTTCACTACCAAGCAAACCAATCACAGCCCTCTCGGTCTGCGTCGGTCTGTGACCTCTTGGCGTGTGGCCTGCGGCCTGGGGCGCACGCTCGGCGTCGATTTGTTGCAGAACCATAATCCAGCCTTAAGTCTGACGTAAGCGACGTAGAAGAGGAAGCGACGTATCTTCTACCTCCGGAGTTAGCAGAGTTGTTTAGAAGTGACACCGAGGAAATTGGAGCGTTTTCTGTATCTGGAATGAACGTATTCTTGAGTCTATAAGGTAACAATAATATAATAATAAGATAACCTTGTTTGAATTGTAAAATGGGTTTGGCTAAATACAATCTTTGACTAAAACTAGACTGAAAGGGTCCTGGACCATTCTGACTAAAACTAATAAAAACTAAAATGATAGCTTGACCCAAAGACTAGAATAGAACTAAAGTTGAAACTTTGACAGAAACAACACTAGTCACAACCTGAGGATGGTATTTACCGCCGCTCTCAGAGCGGTGATGATGATGGAGGGGACGTTACCGTGGTGATGAAGGTGGAGGGACGTTACCGTGGTGATGATGATGGAGGGAACGTTACCGTGGTGATGAAGGTGGAGGGACGTTACCGTGGTGATGAAGGTGGAGGGACGTTACCGTGGTGATGAAGGTGGAGGGACGTTACCGTGGTGATCCGCCGCAGAGAGCTGAACCTCTCCTCCCAGGTGGCGGCGGCTTTGCGGAAGGCTTCGTGTCGGCGGATGAGCTGCTCCACCTCGTCCACGCTGCCGCCCAGCTCGTTGCTGTTGATGAACGGCTCGTGGGCCGTCAGCCAGGCCTCGGCCACCACGGCCTCCTGGGCGAACTGGTGGACCTCCAGCACTGGGGGGGCAACAGAACCTTTACTCCAGCCCCGTTTGGACTCATGGTCCGTCAAACACGATGGACGGGGACTTACGCTGCTGCAGGAATTCCCAGTGCGTGTCCCACTTCTCAGACAGCTCGTGCTGCTTGGCCATCACCTTGTCCAGCTTTTCCTTGATCTGAAACCCAAACACGACAAGAACCGAGTCAGCGGTCCGGTCCACCCGTTATGCAAATATAAGAAGGCAAGAATTAGGATATTCATCAGAACCAGTCCATGTTCACCTGGCTACAGGGGCTTTTATCTCATACTTTTCTTTCTATATGAGACTCATATCTAAGGTTTTCAGGGGTGTTTGGACACGAGTCCGATCATCAATCTTAATTTTCATGGGTGAGAACAGTCCTTTCAGCATGCATGCATGTTGGACATCTCTGAAAGTCGTTTAGCGCTTGTAATTATGAACCATTAAACTGGACCTTCAACAGGTCAGAGCTGCACGAGAAGCCGACGATGGAGCTGGTGGCGTTAAATCCCCCGTAGTCTTAACTGTGAAAACAGTTTATCTTGTTTGATAAAAACTTTTCTTTCATTTTGACCTAAAATCACACAAAACGCATCCAACCCGAGTAGGAAAAGTGTTGTTTTTTGTTTTGTTTTTTACTGTGAAAATGAGAAAGTTGTTTAATGAACCATTTTATAGCTGAAATTGCAAATTAAAATAGTAAATTTCAAAAAACCTATCCACAAATTTAGCAGAAAACTAAGTTATATACTGTTTTTACAGTAAAATACAGGTTCAGACCTCAGACAGATGTTCAGACCTCAGACAGATGTTCACACCACAGACAGATGTTCACACCACAGCCAGATGTTCAGACCTCAGACAGATGTTCAGACCTCAGACAGATGTTCAGACCTCAGACAGATGTTCACACCACAGCCAGATGTTCAGACCTCAGACAGATGTTCACACCACAGCCATATGTTCAGACCTCAGACAGATGTTCACACCACAGCCAGATGTTCAGACCTCAGACAGATGTTCCGACCACAGCCAGATGTTCAGACCTCAGATTCCCTATCCTATCCCAGCCCTCGGCGTCGGCCGTCCTGCATGTTGTAGACGTTTCCTGCGTCAGCTCTCCCCAAGACAAACGACTGCGTCGTCCGCCGACCTTGGCGGCGGAGGATCATTAATTTCCATCAGGTGTTCCGCACACAGCGCTTCCACGTCTCTTTCAGCCCCGCAACCTTCAACTCCTCCTCAGAAACCAAACGCCAGGTAACTCTTTGGTTGGTTGGTGTGGTGCATTTTTCCACCAACAGGAATGTTTCTTTTTCTCTTTCCTGCCACGACCCTTTTTGTTTGTTTGTTCTTTTTTTAACCAATTTTTCCTGCACACGTGTCCCAAACGACAATATGCCTAATTCTGGTTTTACCTGGTCTGTCATTAAGATTTAAAAACTGGTAAATAGTTTGAAGTCCGATCTTTCGACAAAAGTTAAAATGGAGACCCAGCGTCTCGCTGCAACATCATCGTCTGAGACGGGGTTACTAAAGTGAGTACTTTACTTTGGATTAAATACATTAATAAGTGAATATTTCATTTAGAACACATCAAGATGATAATAATAAAAATAATAATGATAACAAGTTGTTTGATAAGGAGTAAGAAGCTTATCTAACCCCTTCTCCACTACGTGATGATCATCTTTCACTTCATGCTGGAGTTTTACCATATTACATAGTTTCTATAGTAACAATATATATATACATACACATATAATACATACACTGCTATAGACGTACATACACAGATACCTTTATGCATATTTATTGACCTTTATATGGTGTTAACGGTTGATCCTACTTTTGTGCCGCTCTTTAAAGCGGTTCATGCTTGGACATCGCTTTATCTCTACATTTAATCACAAACTCCACAATTATAAGTAGTGGTGATAATGTACATTTCTATGTACTGCCCCAAACCTCTGCACGGTAACTTAAATGTGTTAAAGCTAATGAGCAGTAAAGAGCGTGGAGGGACTTACCAAAACACTTATTGTCATGAACTCTTTCAATGGCAGCACCATTAACCTTCCTCCGTACACGAGTGCTTCTTTTTGCGGTTACCACATAACATGAATTTGGTTTTAATTACAAGAAATGATAATTTAGTTAAATCAAACCACGTCTTTCATTTACACATATTGTTGTAGCCGTTGCCAGCAGCTCCCTTGATTTCTCCCCAGAACAAAAAATATTTGTGTGGTCTGCAAATGTCATTCATATAAAGAATAAATAGTATTGGACCCAAAACGGACCCCTGGGGGACACCGCAAGCAATATCCAAGCACTCTCCCATCTTCACAAACTGTTTCCTGCCTATTAAAGTTGAAAGGATTTAAAAATAGGAGGTGTATGATAGTGGAGCGGCTAAGAGTGGATTTTAGGCAGAATCGTGCATTTGGTGATACAAGCATGAAAATTGGCATGAGCAGTCTCCATGGGTCACTTGACAATTCATGACAATTCAATTTTTCAAGATGGCCGCCACCTTGGTCGATCAATTAAGTGATGTAATTGTTTGGTTGGTGATATAGACATGAAAATTGGCATGAGCAGTCTCCATGGGTCACTTGACCAGAAAATTGGTCGGGCCACTTGAAATTTCAAGCTGGCGGCCATTTTTCAAGATGGCCGCCACCTTGGTCGATCAATTAAGTGATCTAATTGTTTGGTTGGTGATATAGGCATGAAAATTGGCATGAGCAGTCTCCATGGGTCAAATGAAATTTCAAGTTGGCGGCCATTTTTCATTTTTTTGGAAATTGACATGAGCAGTCTCCACTGTATTTTGTCTAACTCCTCACCCTTGACCTGTCCGATGTGGTAAAACCTGCCAGGAGTTGCCTCCTAACGGCATAGCTCTCAGGGTTCAGTGAAGTGCACAAGCTCCCTTACCACAACAAGGTAACAGTCACAAGGGAGGTTTTTATTTTTTTTGTTTTTTTATTTTTTATTTTTTTTACCTAAATGAACAGACAGTAAAGTTGTCGAATAAATAGTAAGGAATGGAGAAACAAAAAGGAAGATTATTAAAATGGCCAGCTTTGGTGCTGAATGGATAGCGCTCCAAAAAATAATTGAACAATTATTTACTGAATGGCAATATGGGCAGATCTAGAGGCAACAGCAGCTCTGACTGACATAGCCGTGGAACCATGATAAACTGAAAATATCCCTCACAAATAAAAGGTAGAGGTGCTGACATTACAAAGTATCTCCTCAACTAAAAATATCTCTCACTGGTAATTAGCCAGTGGAAAAAAATACTAAAGAACTAAACTAAAAATGCGATTAACTGGTAAAACTGAAGACAAACTGATGTGGCCATGGGGAGCCGAGCCATAGGTCTACACCTGAAAACACAGGTGCCAAGGGGGAGTAACAAAAAGCAAAAAGAATATGCAGATAGGATCTAGCAGGGGCAACTAAACAGACATGTACAAGTGAGTCCATATCTGAAGCACTTACACCTTCCAGTACATGCCTTGGTGCACCCGCATTTGGTCAACTCCCAACAACTCTCTGCAATAGGTGGAAAAGGAGTCCAAAAGATTTTCCATTCCTCATCTTGTTTTATCCATCCCCAGTCAGATGGGCTTGGCATTTGTGGTTGTGGCTTTAATGCCTGTCCCCACACGTATCCAGCCTCATAAGATGCACGTTTGGCATGCTCTTTGAGTGCTGCTTGAGTTGGTGGGATCGGGTCATATGGTCTTTGCTTTCTGGCAAAGAGATCAAGCCTCGCCTCATTCACAGTTGTGACATCGCTGGATCTGTCATACATTAGCACAACAAATCTCTCCAAAGCTTGCAGGTCGCTGTCATCCACTGCAGAGGGTCCTGTTTCGCAAGAGCATAGAGTGGCTGGTCAGCAGTTATGACAGGCGTTTGTCTTGGATTCAGGAATGCCGCTGTATCACTAACTTTGTCCATGACATGCTTTACTGTTGCAACAGAGTGGGCTTGGTCTCGGAGGAGGCGAAGCAGTGATGTAATGCTGACTTTAAAATCCAGGCTCCTCCGTTGGGATGCATGGTGGGCTGACCATGTTATATTGGCAGAAGCATCGACTGCTTGGGTTAGGCTAACATTCTCCAGCCAGTCAAACTCGGGTGCCAAGTTTCTGTTGAATACAGTGAGGTCTGGTAAAGGTAGGTTGGCTACAGGATGGGGCTCTGGGTTTTTCTTTCTGAAGAAAGCTGGTTGGATATTCGAGAAGGATTCAGGAATTTCAGAAACTTTGCTTGGTCTGTCATCTGAAAGTTGGAGTGGTGGCCTTATCTCACCCTCATTGTTAAGACCTGGATGTTGGAACATGGAAATACTTGTACCATGAAAGGATGTATGGGCCGTTGTTGCTGTGGGATTATGGTCAATGTTGTCCATAGCAGATGTGGTGAAGAGTCCCTTTCTCAGAATCAGTGGGCCGACAACCCCCATCTACCACATACTGGTTCACCACAGATTCTCCTAGCAGTGCGGAAACCTCCAACACCCTGTCATAGGAGATGCATATCCCATTCTCATGAAGTAGGTCAATGAGTTGTCGTTTTCGTGTTTTAGCATACACCGCCATTCCAATGTAAACAGCAAATGGAGTTTCACGGCCTCTAGAGTGCCTATGGGTTGCTGCACCATCTTTGCACTTAGTTTTGCAATTGTCTAATCTCTAGTCTAATTTACCCGTAATCACCAAATCAACACAAATGTACTTTAATGCCTCAGTGTTAGAGGTTTTTTCATGGCATAAAATTGTTTTGGCATCATCCAAAACTTAAAAAATAATGACTCTAAGTCCTCTCTAACTCTAAGGAGTTTGCATGTTCTCCCCGTGCTTGTGTGGGTTTTCTCTGGGTACTCCGGCTTCCTCCCACAGTCCAAAAACATGCATATTAGGTTAATTGGTGATTCTAAATTGCCCGTAGGTGTGAGCATGAGTGTGGTTGTGAGCATGGTTTGTGTGTTTATATGTGTCCCTGTGATGGACTGGTGACCTGTCCAGGGTGTAACCCCTGCCTCTCACCTGAAATGAGCTGGGATAGGCTCCAGCAGACCCCCGTGACCCCGCAAGGGATAAAGCAGGTATAGGTAATGGATGGATGGATGGATGGGTGGACTCTAAGTCCTCTTTACTGAAAAAAAAAAATGTATATGGGAAAATTGATTTTGAGGATCCAGTGGCGGCTCACGGCAGTTTCCATGCTTGTATTTGCCTAAATGCTCCAATAAGGTGGCGGCCATCTTGAAAAAATGTCCGCCATCTTGAAATCCCAATTGGCTGTGAGCAGTTTCTTGTCAGGGGAACAATGAGACCGCTCATGCCAATTCTCATGCTTGTATAACCAACTTTACATCACTTAACTGCTCCAATAAGGTGGTGGCCATCTTGAAAAATGGCTGCCATCAAGTGGCTGGTAGCATTTTCTTGATAAGTGACTCATGGAGACTGCTCAAGCCAATTTTCATGCCTATATCACCAACCAAACAATTACATCACTTAATTGATCGACCAAGGTGGCGGCCATCTTGAAAAATGGCCGCCAACTTGAAATTTCAAGTGGCCCGGACAATTTTCTTGTCAAGTGACCCATGGAGACTGCTCATGCCAATTTTCATGCCTATATCACCAACCAAACAATTACATCACTTAATTGATCGACCAAGGTGGCGGCCATCTTGAAAAATGGCCGCCAAATTGAAATTTCAAGTGGCCCGGACAATTTTCTTGTCAAGTGACCCATGGAGACTGCTCATGCCAATTTTCATGTCTATATCACCAACCAAACAATTATATAACTTAATTGATCGACCAAGGTGGCGGCCATCTTGAAAAATGGCCGCCAACTTGAAATTTCAAGTGGCCCGACCAATTTTCTTGTCAAGTGACCCATGGAGACTGCTCATGCCAATTTTCATGCTTGTATCACCAAATGCACGATTATGTGACTTATCTGCTCCGCTATGATGTCACAGTAGCCTGAAAAATCAGTTTTCCACATCTATGCAGCTGTAAACTGAGTTTAGTCTAGAAACCAGGTTACATTCATTACTCATACTTCAAAAGAGAGTGTGTGTGTGTGTATCAGTTTATGGAATCAAACTGTGGAATGATTTGAATTTGGAGTTAAAAGAATGTACAAACATAAAACTATTTAAGAAGAAATATAACGACATAGTTTATTTGAGGTATAAAAGTGAAGACTGTGTTTAAAGATCAGCAGTTGTGTGTGTTCTGCTATTTCGTCATGTTGTCTTTGTATGTTTGTATAGATATACGTATTATATTTATATCATAGTTATATTTATATCATAGTCATATTATATTTATATCATAGTTATATTATATTTATGATAGAGCTTACATTTGGTATTAAACAGGTTCTTTTTGTAAAAATGATATATATTTATTTATACCAATTTGAGTATAGTATAAAAAGTAAATACAGGCATATAATTTATGTTTAGTTGTGGAAAGGAGGTGGGATTAAATAAGTTTATACTTCCTCCCACTCTAACATGTAACTGAAATATGTGGGTTTTTTTTCTTTTCTTTATGTGGTGGAATGCCCACCTGTATTTGTTTCTCTTATCTTTTTTTCTTGTTTTTTTTTCTATACATGTTCGAAATAAATAAAAACGAACAAACGAACAAACAAAACCGGGCCTCAGGTCGCCCCCCACCTCCTCAGCTGCAGGGTTCCCGGCGGCCAGCAGCGTCTTCCCCATCTCGATGCACTCCAGGGTGCTCCTGCTCCGCGCCTCCACCTCGCTCTTCAGGCTGTGGTGGTAGTTCATCAGCACCTCCACCGAGGACACGTCCCTGCAGGAACCACAGACACCTCAGAGAAGTCAGTTCAGCGCCGACATGCCGCGGGGTGTTTAAATGCTTCTGTCGACCGGCCCGGTCCTAAACCGCACCGAAGCAGAGCGGCGCTTCAGCAGCGCAGCTTTGAAGACATAAATGACTTATCTCCATCTACTTTCCATCTGGTCAAACAGAAAGCATCTGAAAGGAAAAACAGACGTGCTGTGTAGATAGATGCATCTATCACAAAAATCCTGCAACATTCATCACATAATCAGTTAGTTTTCCAATAACTTTGGTTGTTTAATTAATGCACAGGAACGCGTTCATTGAACCCGTTCATTTCTGTGAGAACGTTGAACTGAACGCAACATATTTGCAAATAAAGAACTTGAACGTGAACTTGTTCATTCTGCAGATCATGAACGGGAATTTGAACTTTTCAAATTATGTGAGTTTTAGCTTCACTGTTTAGGTCCAATTATTACGGAATACATTTCACCAGCGGGCGGCGCACACATTTAAAATACTCGACGAGACGACGACTTCACACTACATTACCCACAATGCAGTGCACACACTTGCACAGCAACGGGCACCATCTCCATGGCAACGGTGGTCCGAGCCCGGTGCATCTTTACATGACCAGTGAAGAGAGATACGTCGCGGACGCAGCGTCAGCGAGACGTCAGATTATGATCCGCTTATCATTATTTGCGGGAATTTTACACATCGTCTCCCAAAGAGTCCGACAGTAAAAATCTAACCTTTCTGTGCAAATTATGTCCACCTGCGCTGAGAAAACAAGTCCCAAAGTCTGCCTCGTCAACTTCAACTTTGAAACGTCATGTGGAGTTAAAGCATCCGTCCAGTGTGAGAAAATATCTGCAAGTCCTTGACAATCAAAAAAAGTCATCAGGAAAGACCAAGAAGACCCAACAGCCCCAAACGACCCCAGTCATTATTATTATTATTATTAGTCCCACTGCTGCTCCTTCAGGGGGAGGATTTCCCAGCAACAGGTAGACAAACTGATAATGGACTACATTGTTGGAGATTTACAGCCTCTGAGGAAAGTTGAAGAGCCACTAGGACAAAACATGATTGTATACAGTGAACAGTTAAAGGATAGTCTGGCATTTCATTTGTACTTTTCACCTAAAAATATTGAAATTAACTGAAGTTGAACTAGTTCAAAGTGAAAATGGTGAACTATGAACGTGAGCTGTTCATTTTTAAACTATGTGAACTGAACTTTGAACTAGTTCATGAGAAGTATGAACTTGCACAACACTGACAGGAAGTAAGGATTGTGTCATTCTTGTAAAAAAGCATGAGATCCACGACCTTCAGCTCTGAGTCGCGGCGTTAAACCGACGCTGGAACAGCTGTGCATGCCTGGAACCAGCGGGGTGGAGAGATGTTGGATTTGCCCGCGTGTCCAGTTTAAGTACCTGGGCTTGTCTCCGGTTCCTATCTGGCAGATGATGGACTCCATCCACATGATCTGGTCCCGGACCAGGCCGAAGAACCTCAGCTTGTCCGTCTCCGTGGTGATCTGGACCCGGCACTCCTCGCAGGACGTCAGCAGCTCCTTCCACGACTGCATGACTTCGTGCTCGCGGCACGCGATGGCCTCGGCCTTCTCGCCCGCATACACCGTCCTCAGCTGGGCGGCGCTCTCCTGCAGCTGACGCACCTTAAGGGGAGGCAAAACAAACTGAGCGAGATGGAAACTGAGAAGGCAACTTTTTGTTTTGCAAATGATGCACTAATCCAAGCTGGTGCAGCCGCGGCGATTAATTCATTTCAATTCAATTTTTATTTGTATAGCGTCTAATACAACAGATGTTGTCTCTAGACTCTTTCCAGAGACCCAGAACATGAACATAAACCCCTGAGCAATTATTACATAAACAATGGCAGGTAAAAACTCCCCTAGCCTTAAGCCAAACAGTGGCAAGAAAAACTCCCCTTTAGGAGGAAGAAACCTTGAGCAGGACCAGGCTCATTAGTCGATAAGCTCCATTAGTCGGTTCTGGTTCTGGACAGCTCAGTAGAAATCAGAGCGTTTCTGCTAAAACATCCTAGTTGATTACTTATGTGTAGTTTTGTTTAATTTTAATGACAGAAATGGGTATTTATATTTATTTGTAACATTTGCTGGTTGCAAAGGCCTCTGCTGGGACTTCCTCCTCCTCTGTTGCTCTACAGCGCCACCTCTGGTCACATTCTGATTGTGCATTTTGCCCCGTTTTGATCTATTTGTGTTGATAAATGATTCATGTTATTAGGAAATATGGAGGAGAGGAGGTGTATGTGTGTATGTATGTCCTTTTCGAGCCTTGTGGCCCACAGAGCCGGTGTTTATCTCTGGTTTCTGTAGCGCAAACTAACAGGTGAGGAGAGGAGGAGAGGAAGACACTCAATAAACTGTTAGCCATCATGGACAATGATCAGCACCCTCTCCTTCACACAGTGGATGCACTTTCTCCGCTGTCCAAGGGACAGACACAGGAAATCTTTCCTGCCACATGCCATCAAACTGCACAATAACAGCTAAAAGGAAACAAAAAAAAAAAAAACAACAATAAAAAAATCTTAGCTCATAACTTACAGTCACTGTGCACTTTATTTCCTATTCAACTGCCTTTTACTATTTTATCTACAGGACTGTCTCAGAAAATTAGAATATTGTGATAAAGTTCTTTATTTTCTGCAATGCAATTAAAAAAACAAAAATGTCATACATTCTGGATTCATTACAAATCAACTGAAATATTGCAAGCCTTTTATTATTATAATATTGCTGATTATGGCTTATAGTTTAAGATTAAGATTCCCAGAATATTCTAATTTTTTGAGATAGGATATTTGAGTTTTCTTAAGCTGTAAACCATGATCAGCGATATTAAAATAATAAAAGGCTTGCAATAGTTCAGTTGATTTGTAATGAATCCAGAATGTATGACATTTTTGCATTACAGAAAATAAAGGACTTTATCACAATATTCTAATTTTCTGAGACAGTCCTCTATCTGCAGGTGGTCTGCGTTACCTGGGTGACCAGCAGCTGAATGTCCTGCTCAAAGCTGTGCAGGAGTCTCTGCAGCGAGCTGGTGTTGGCGGTGCTGCCCTGCCGGGCTCGGACCTCCGGCAGCCTCCGATGTTTGTCCGTAATCTGAGCCATGACCTGAAAAGGAAAAAGAGAGGGATGAAGTGTTGTTTGCAGCTGCCGAGAGGAAAGATGATAAAGAGTGAACGAGACCTCGACCCGTGCAGGGTTCCACGTAAACGTTCGTGAGCGCTCCTCACCTCCCTGCAGTCGGAGAAGAACTTGTGCAGTTGGTGCGAGGCGGCGAGCATCTGGCCCCGGGTCTCCATGAGCTCCATCAGGTCGGCCCAGGCCTCGTTCACCCCGTCCTTCCACTCGGCGATGGTGGCCGCGTCCGAGTGGCCGTAGTCGATCAGCTCGTCCACCATCTGATTGACGGCCGTCACGCGTTCCTGCCCCACGCTCCCCGTCTCCGACGCAAACTCTGTGAACTTCTCCTGCAGGATCTGAGCCACATGACAGACACAGGTCCTGGATTTTTATTAATTTTTTTGCGTTTAGGTTTATTTTAATGTTTCATATGTTAAACTCCGGTTCTTTCTCCTCATGGGGATCTTCCACACTGGGGACTCTGCCTACTTGGCCTGTTCAGGGTCACTGGGGAGTCCTGCTCTGCAGCCTAAAGTTGCTTTCATCAACAAAAATTATGACTAAATATCGTCGTCAACAAACCTTTATCACCTGAGGAAAACGAGACGAGACGCAACGAAAATGCTGGTCATGTGACGATAACGATGATATTTGATGATATAAAATACAATATCGTAGACAAGTAAAAACCAGACTAAAATGTAGATTACAAAATAAAAACTCTTGTAAAATGTGTCTTCATTTTCGTTGACCAAAACGAGACAAAATGTTCTACCAAAGATCCTTAATGTCCATGTTTTCAGTAGTTTCCTCTGGTTTAGTTCTGCTGGGTGAAGCTAGTCCTCAATCCCAGTCGCTGCAGCGGGGAATCAGATCCAGAAGATGCAGCTGCAGAGTTAGAGGCTGATGCCGTTAACGCAGAGCTCTAGGTTCACGTCAATTAAAAACAAAAAAACTAAGTTCCATAGAGAAAGGGGCCAATGGCCACGCGGGGATCTGCTCTGGGGCTGGGAAAGGAAGAAGAACCATCTTTGGATCCACTTTTCTACATAGACGTGGAAAAGAAAACCCAATGTGTCGTCGGAAAAGAAAAAGATGGGGAGAAATGGGGAAAAATAAATATGCTGTAAACTTAAATTAGAGTCTTCTGTATCTGGAATGAATGTATTCTTAAGTCTATAAGGTAACAATAATATAATAAGAACCTTGTTTGAATTGTAAAATGGGCTTGGCTAAATACAATCTTTGACTAAAACAAGACTAAAGTGGTCCTGGACAATTCTGACTAAAATAAGACTAAAAAGCTCAGACTTTTAGTCGACTGAAACTTGAAATGACTAAAAGGAGAAAAAACTAATAAAAACTAAAAATGATAGCTTGACCCAAAGACTAGACTAAAACTAAAATGGAAACAGGCTGACAAAAACAACACTAGCTCATTGGTCTTTGGTGGGGCTCCTGGTGTGGACAGATCCCCAAGATATCTGTATCAGTATACGTGTGGGTATTAAAGTGAGGATGGGTGTCAAAATGACCAGATGTGTGTTTTAACTAATTCCACCGGCCTAGCCGTGTGGCAATAAAAGGATGTTGAAGTTGAAGTTGAGTTTAACCATGAGTTTTTCTTTGTTAAATGTTGATTTTATTAAGTAAAACTTATCGCTACTCATGTATGAAAAGTGCTGTATAAATAAAGTTTGATTTGATTTGATTATGTTAGCAGCAGCAAGCAGCGCGTTGCCGTCTCTCCACACTCACGGCGACGTGCTCGTAGTCCTGGCCCAGCTCGGGCGAGCTGGCCACCACCTCCCGCTGGGCGATCCACTGCTCCAGCTCGTCCACCTCCCGGTTCAGCTGGTACAGCCAGTACTGCTGCTCCAGCCGGCTCTTCCTCTCGTCCACCAGGTCCTTCAGGGACACGTACAGCCGGTCGATCTGCGACTGCCGCTTGCTGATCTGCTCGCTGAGGCGGGGAAACACACAAAAAGTTACGTTTTTATGAATTTAATTCCATTGTTTTTCAACATTTTTATGTTTTTTATTGATGTCTTAATTGAATTTTCTGCTGTTTTCTATATTAACAACGTGAGTTTTCAGCGTTACAGGCATTTGTTTCCTACGACGGAGTATTAGGGCCAAACTAAGACAAAAATTTTTTGGGAAATTATGAGAATAAAGTCATAATATAATGAGAATAAAGTCGTAAAATTACGAGAATAAAGTCATAATGTTGCGAGAATAAAGTCGTAATAGAATAAAGTCGTAATATTATGAGAATAAAGTCATAATATTACGAGAATAAAGTCGTAACATTACGAGAATAAAGTCGTAACATTATAAGAATAAAGTGGTAATTTATGAGAATAAAGTGGTAATTTATGGTAATTAATAATATATTTAATATTACGACTTTATTCTCGTAATATTACGAGTTTATTTTCAAAATATTACGCCTTTATTCCCGTAATATTACGACTTTATTCTCACAACATTATGACTTTATTCTGGTAATTTTACAACTTTATTCTCATATTATTATGACTTTATTTTCGTAATTTCCATTTTTTTTTTTGTCCTAGTTTGGCCCGAATACTCCGTCGTAGTTTCCTCCTCAGATGGAAGCAAACTATTATTTTAATCCGGTTTATTTATTTTTTAACCCTTGTTTTAATTCCTGCTCTTACTGACAACACTTCACCCCAATCGGGACCAGAACCAAACCGTGTATAGGGCCCCGAGCTGAAGGGGCCCCGAGGGACGGCTGACGTCAACAACAAAATAATGGAACTGCTTTAGACGCTGCAATGACAACGCATCAGAAATCCCCCTCAAAGGGCCCTTTCCAAGTTGTCACTGGCTCGTTGATTGTAGGGGGGCCCCGAAAGACGGCTGATATCCTTTCATATCGGCGACACAACTTGAAATACTAATACTTGTTGAGTTGGGAAAATATGATTAAATATGTAGATGTTTGCCTCATGTACAAGATTATATACGGCCTGACTTCTCCTCCACTCAGACACTTTGTCAACATTAGAACAACTGCTGATCGGTTCACAAGAGGTGCAGCAAGAGGGGATTGTATTATTCCACTCAGAAAAAGTGCTTTCAGTCAGTCTGCATTCTCTGTTAAAGCTGCACAAGAATTGAACTCCATCCCTGCAATTATCAGAGAACTGGACACATACACTTTATTTAGAGCTCATTTAAAGAAATGGTTGATTAATACTCAGCTCTGTCAGCACTAAAACTTAATTGCACCTTTATGTACTTTACACCTTACATCTGTCCAGGGACTACAGATGAAACATAGCCTCTTGGCTAACTGGCACATTTACAGAAATTTTTTATCAATGTGCATTGTCCCTGTCAAATAAACCAATAAATAAACCCCCATAGACACTGCAACGACATTCAGGAACCTCCCTGATGGGGCCCCTCACTAGCCAGCATCGACGTGCAGCAATAGTGATTCACAATTTGAAAAAAATGAAGCGAACATGTTCCTCTGGACACACGAAAAGAAAAAAGGTTGAAAAGGTTGAAAAGGAAAAAGGTGACAGTGGGAAGAATATGTAAGTTATATTCATATATATTATATTCAGTGTTTCCCCTAGAATTTTTTTCAGGCCCGGTGGTGCCCACCGAAAAAATCAGACGTGTGTGTGTGGGACGGCATATTGGACATGTAGCAATATAACAAAGTTTTACATTAAAAATCATTGTAGGCCTATATTGCTGTATGATATCACTTCAATGAAATAATTAGATTTAATCTAACCTTTAACCAAAGTGTCATGGGCCTGAAAGGTCTGACCCATATGAGCATTGAGCACATCTTTTCTATATATTTCAGAGGGATCTCTATGAAAACCCTCTGGGATCGTCCTCTTTTAACGGCTGCTTGTGCTGACGGCATATGCCACAAAACATCCCTATTCACAATTGAGATTATATCAGTTATAAATAATTTAAATATTGTAGATTTGTTTTACCCGTTTTGTTATAACAGAGTTACATGCATTTGACTGGGGGGAAAATTAACCTTTAGTGGTTCTAGTGGAAAGACAATCTATTGTCTGTGTTATTTTCATCATTATTGCTTACCAAAAAAAGAAGCTCAATCAGAACAAAAATGTAAGCTAAACAACAAATTGGAAATGTACCATTGGCTCATACATGGCTGGCACTAGGACCCCGCGGACGCATGGTGCGTCGTCGGGCTGTGTTTTCCTTCACTTCCCTGCAGCGTCTCATGCAAACACAAACACACGGACCTGGCAGAAACATTTCTTTATATCATGTTGTCTGTCGCCCGCCATATTTTTTCTTTTTTTTTTGACTAGCTACAAACTCTATACATCCCATAATATATAATAATATGCCCCGCTTTCAGCAGCGTTACTAGGCAACGAAGCAGGTTGACTCCCGTTGCAGAACAGCGCTGCAGAGACGCTCCTAAACGTAAATGATCATTGATTTTTTTTTTTTTTAGGCCTGGCGGGGGGTCTCGTTGGCCTGGCGGCCCCGCCAGGCCTATATAATGGTAGGGGAAACACTGATATTTATATTTTATATTTACTTTATCCCAGACTCCCAGTCATCCACCGAGCACCGACCAACACATTCACAGCCACATAATAAGTTAGTGAGATGTAAAGTTTATATTAAGGTAGTTATTTTATTGATTATCTATTCTATA
This sequence comes from Cololabis saira, assembly GCF_033807715.1. Taxonomy (NCBI): domain Eukaryota; kingdom Metazoa; phylum Chordata; class Actinopteri; order Beloniformes; family Belonidae; genus Cololabis; species Cololabis saira. Next base: position 11,599,540 of record NC_084590.1, on the reverse strand, counting down.
TGTTAATTGGTTAATAAAAGATTTAGTTGCTGATCTGTCGTCCTGGACTTCATTCATCATGATTCTGGGGGGCCCCATGGTCTCTCCTGCCCAGGGCCCCATGGGGGCTAGAAACACCCCTGATGAGGAGACCGCCCACGTGTGTGTGAACATGTTTTGAAGAGGATTTTAATGGGTTTGGATTTTTTTATCAGGGTTTTAGTGATGGAGCTGTATCAAAGACAAATTTACGTTTTTACTGTGACACAGACAATAAAATTGATGACCTAACCCTAGATATTCGTTGATTTTCTCCCCCCCACTTATACAATTAGATGAAATCTCATTCGATTAATTACTAATATGATTGTTTCATTGACAACGGACAAAACCTTAAAAATCCAAACATTTTAAGAACCCTAGAGTAGTGTCTGTGTGACAAAAGCCACGCTTTTATGGTCAGTATTTTTTAGTACCCAAATAAATAAGTAAACTGACTAAAATAAACAAATTTTAGTTCTTGTTGTACAAACGGAAAAATCCAACATTGGCAAAATAACTGAATGACGGCATCAGGGGAGACGACCGAGTAAGAAAAACGCATGTTTGTGACTTTTGAAATGACACCTTTCATTATCTAGTCAAAAAAGGGAGTCCAAGGCACTCTTCTTGTGGAAAAATATTAAAAAGCCTTTATTGAAACATGGCTAATACGTATAAAAACATGGGAGCAGAGACCCACGCGTTTAGGCGACACGCGTGCCGAAACGCGTGGGTCTCTGCTCCCATGTTTTTATACGTATTAGCCATGTTTCAATAAAGGCTTTTTAATATTTTTCCACAAGAAGAGTGCCTTGGACTCCCTTTTTTGACTAGATATTGTTTTTTTCCCCAACACCAAAGAGCACCTTCAAGATTTTTTCTGAACAATTCCCTGAGCACTTCGGATTTTCTCTTCACTTGATGACACCTTTCATTGTTTGATCACAAAGATCACGAGAAAGGCGTGAGGCGCGTGAGGCGGCGTGCACAGGGGGGGGGGGGGGGGGGGGGTGTCTCACCTCTCCGGATGGCCCATCTCCAGCAGCTGCCGGCACTGCTGCGACAGCAGGCCGATGGTCTCGGCGTAGTCCTCGATGGTCTGCTCCAGCACCAGGTGCTTCTTCAGCAGCTGCAGGGTGCTCGGCTCGTCCTGCAGGGACGAGGAAACCACATTCACGGAGAAAATCACACTTCAAATATCACGTTTTTATCACGACGTGAGATTATTTTGGGAAAAGCCCGGAGGAAAGTATCCACCTTCCCCTTCTCCTCGTTCATCATGTGCAGCTCCTGCTCACTCAGCCAGGCCTCCACCTCGGCCGTGTCCAGGTAGTACTGCTGCACCTGGTACATGGTGTCCAGGACCAGCTGCCGCCGCTCCGTCTCGGCCCACAGCAGAGCCCACAGGTGGGCCAGCTGGTCCTGGCCCGCCCGGATGCAGTCGGCCTCGGGGCTGCGGATGGAGGCGATGAGTCCCGCCCGGTCCAGGACGTCTTCGATCCTGCTGCGGTGTCCCTGCAGCTCCCTTTGAAGCATCTGAGAGGGACGGGGCGGGGCATTCGGTCTTTAGGTGTCGGAAACAGAGAGAAAACCTTCTCAATCCCTCCGTCGGGTTCTGGTTCTCTTACCTGGTTCTTCTTCATGAGCTGCTGGACGGCCTGCAGGGTGGCGCCGTGCTCCTGAGACGTGGCCAGCGGGAGCCGTTCCTGCACCCACAGCTGTGGGACAGAGAGCACGTGCACTGAGTAAAGTTGCTTTCGTCAACGAAAATTATGACTAAATATCGTCGTCAATGACAATAACCATTATTAAATATATAATGCAATATTGTAGATGAATAAAAACAAGACTAAAATGTAGATTACAAAATAAAAACTGCTAAAATGTATCTTCATTTTCAGTGACCGAGACGAGACGAAATGTTATAACAAAGATAAAGTCTTCTGTATCTGGAATGAATGTTCTTGGGTCTATAAGGTAACAATAATATAATAATAAGATAACATTGTTTTAATTGTAAAATGGGTTTGGATAAATACAATCTTTGACTAAAACTAGACTAAAATGGTCCTGGACAATTCTGACTAAAATAAGACTAAAATGCTCAGACTTTTAGTCGACTGAAACTTGACACGACTAAAAGGAGAATGAACGTGACTAAAATGAATAAAAACTAAAATTATAGCTTGACCCAAAGACTAAAACTAAAATTGAAACAACAAAAACAACACTAGTACTGACGGTATATTGTAGAGCAGCTATTACGATTCTTATATTTCTGCTTTATTACGAAAATATGTGCGAGACGAACTGTTCAGGTTGTGATGCTGAACTTTACTGTGAACCGTTTCCATTCAACTTTAATTGAATAAAAAAAAAAAAACTTGAACTCATTCAATCGTGATGGTGTTGTTGGTTTCCGACCGCCGGACTCACAATCTCGTCCTCCAGGTCTCGTGCGACCTGGTGGACTTCCTTGGAGGCCAGGAGGATGCGTCTCCTCTCCTTCAGCGGCTCGATCAGGCGCACCATCCTGGACTCCACCACCGTCTGTCGCTCGGCAACCGTCCCCTTCATCTGCATCTGCTGCGGGATGGAGGCCGCCTGCACCTGCAGCTGCCCCACCTCCTTGTACCACTCCTCCATCTGGCCTTCCAGGGTCTAAAAAAACAAAACAAAGTAAAATACGGGAGTTTCCCGGTCAAAACGGGAGACTTGACAGGTTTGGACATGACAGGAGTTCAGTTGGAACACAGATTCATTCAAAAACCTGCATCTGTGGGATAAAACAGCTCTGAGAGCCCGAACGCTGGTGACTTCAACACAAACCCACCTGAGGGGGAAACTGGACTTTAAATGAAAATGGACCAGAAAACAGAACAGGAAGTGAGGCTTTGATGCTTTACTGAGCGATAATAAGATAATAAGTGTATTTCCACTTTAAAAAAGTCAAAAATATGTTTCTATACATCAAAAACGAAGTAAAATATCCTGAAGCAAATATAAATGTGGTGTTTTGTTGCATAAAAAAGAATAAACCTGCAGCAGAGCAGGCAAAGTAACACGGGGAAGCCTCCCACAAATAAATCAAACACGCTGCAGGTTTTTTCTACTACGTATTAAATATTTACACCGGCTTCAGTAAAAACGTCCGACCTGCTTACGGGACACAAAGCAGCAGATTCTGATGTTGTAATAACCAGGAACGGAGGTCGCGTCCCACGTACCTGCAGCTTCTTGAGCTGCTTGTTGACGCCGGTGAGGTCCTGGCCCTGGTCCACGTAGGCCAGCTGCCCCTCCAGCTGCCCCAGCCGCTGGTCCAGGCTGTCGTAGCTCTGCACCAGCAGGTCGGCCTTGTTGGCCTCGAAGAGCTGGCGGGCTCGGGCCTGCGTGGTGCTCTCCAGGTCCTGCCAGCACTCCCGGATCTCCTCCAGCTTCCTCCGGACCACCGGGCTGAGCTCGGGCTTCTCCTGGATCAGCTGCTGGCCCTCCTGAAACAGGGCAGAGGAGATGTCAGTCATATGTCAAACAATCGGCAGAAAGGCAAAGGAAGACAAGATGAGATGAAATGATGAAAAGATGAATTGAGATGCTTCAATAAAAGGACCATTTGATGGTTTCTAGGACGTGTCGTTCGGGTCAGGACCCCCTTCACCGGACCTCGCTGTATCTCACACATCGGGAAAGATGGTGACGTCACGGCAGAGCAGACTCAAGAAAGTTAAGACGACCGAGCAAGAGACCAGACAGAGGTAAATCTGACCAGAGCCGTAAACGTGGGTAAACCTCCCCGCCTGCAGGGGAAACCCCCAAATGTTCAGTAGTGGACTTCAGCCGTGTAGTTTAACAGTTGTCCTTAGCTGATTTTACAAAATATGGTTTAACCCAAAGAAGATGTTTATATGCACTAAAAAAACAAAACTTATTGCTTAATTTGCTTCTTCCCTTCAGAAGTTTTCTTCTTTTTTTTGGTCATTTTTGTTGCAAATCCATAACTTTACCACAAAAACATAAATAAAAGAGCTCGAGATGATGGGCGCCACAATGCTCAACGTGCCCCTATCAAACATTATAAAGAAGACCAGCAAGTCTTTGAGTCTCCCTTTAGCAAAAATACTATTTGCTCCACTAATAGATCCTAAAATATGGGGTTTTAGAATCCCTGAATGATTCTGCTTCTTATGAACCAAACTATTAATCAAGAAAATCTGAAATAAATACAATTCTGACCAGCTGAGCATGAAGGAGCTTCATCACATGATCTCTGGATTCATGCAGGAACGATGGTGTGGAGACGAACGCTGGGAAGTGTGTGTGTGTGTGTGTGTGTGTGTGTGTGTGTGTGTGTGTGTGTGAGATTAAACCCATCATCTTAAAGAGCCACATAAATTGCCTCACAACCCCCCTCCCCTTCTCTCTCTCTGTCCCCCTTTGTACCTCAACCCATTCTGAAATTACACACTCTCACACACACACACACACACACACACACACACACACACACACACACACACACACACACCCTCATTTTATGCCCCCCCCCTGCAGTAAAATCCTCCCCCCATCTAATTCATATTCATCCTTCTTTAGCTGTGTTTGTATTTGTGTGTAAAACAGAAAAAAGCATTAATAAATATATAAATAAACAAATAAATAAATAAATAAATAAAGCATAGAACAAAGATTTCACAGAAACAAACGGGTACAGACAAAGAAATACAGAATACAAGTAATCTATTACTGAGTCCACAGCCCTCATGTATCTCGTTGTGCTTCACAACCACAGCGGTTAAAGTTTAAATGAAATGTTATGAAAATTATTTGATAGTCCGACTAATTTCAGTGCCAGAGGCAAAACCTTTGGGGACGTTTCACTGGGACGGGGAAGTATATCGAGGAGCAGACTCATCAACGTCCAGCCGGAACCACTCGGGTCCGTCAGCAGAACCTGATGGGAAATCAGACGACGCTGCGATGAGAGCGTTTCCGGTTCTGAGCCTGTTCTGGTCGGCAGGCCGGCGTGTGTTTCAGAGTGTGTTTATGCTGCCGGCCTCTCAGCTGCAGCCCGATCAGTCAAGCTCTGACGGTTCCTATAAATACAGAGTTCAGGGAAATCCGTCCAGTCGTGGTGAATCTTCACGGCTCCCATCAGAGCCTTTCAGTCGGGTCGAGGTCTCGTTTTTCTGATCATCCTTGATTGTTTTATCGTTCAGCCATTCGATGATCTTCAGACGCAAGGCCTCATTTCCACCAGGCAGGATGACATCACAGCCTCCAGCCCTCAGCTCATCGTGCAGTTTCTCAAACCTCAGCCGTGTTTCCAGGATCTCTTAGAGCAGAGGAGGATTTTCCCCTGCAACCCTCCTGTTACCCTGCGATGTTATGAACTTTGACGTGTGACAGGCTCAGCGAGGCCTGCGGGGTCGGAGATGTGGATCTCTCTGGTTTTTTTTTTAGTATTTCTGTGACCTTGAATGCTTTACATTTTTTATTAAAAAGTTGTTGAAGGAAACAATGTATTCAAAATATTTAAGTACCCTCAATTCCACAGCTGTTTATATTAGGTTTACATCCAGATAATTTGAAGCTTAAAAAGAATCAATGAATATTTGTAGACTTGAGTATGTTAATGGCAAAAAGAGTAATAGCTCTCTCATGGAAAAACAGCAGAAGACCAAGTATAAGCAGTGGTTGTCTGAGCTATCCATAACTCTCCCTTTAGAGGAAATTACCTACACCATAAAACCCCAACAACATCATTTTCATTAAATCTGGGACCTTTTCATTTACTATGTATTAAAAACAGATTTGTCAACAAGTGTGATGGAAGAATCTGGGGACATTTGAACAGTGGCACTTTGCAGTAACTAATATATTAAAGAAATATATCCCTTTTTTTAGACTTTTTTTTTTACACAAGGTAATAAAAAGAACTATAAAACATTATCCTGATCCCCAACCAAGATTTTGAATGATTTGGAGGCTGGGGGGTTGACATGCTTGTTCCAATGTATGTAACTGCGTTACTTGATACTTCTTTGTTATTTTATGAAAACAATAAAAAGAATGTTGGTTAAAAAAAAAAGTTGTTGAAGTTTGACCTTAAATTGTTTGAAAATGATTTCCAAATTGATGTATTTGAAAAACTGCTTTTCTTAGTCAATTATTTTTACTAAAGAAAGATCTGTGCACCTGCTCCTGCAGCTACGTCTCTTAAACCCAATGAAAACCAGTGAGGAGGTGTTTCCCAAGCACATTCCCCGTATCAAGATGATTTTATGGTGTTTTCATCCATCCGGGGAAAGTGATCAGCCCAAAGCTGCACCGTCTCCACATCCACACACAAGGCCCTGGCGGCGTGGAACTACCAGCAGCCCACGCTCCAGCGGCGCTCCGTGACTCCCCGTGTAAGTGGGTTACGTCAGCCTCCTCTCCCTCTCTGCTGCAGCGAGTGGGAGTTCTGCGTGGGCTCCAGCGGCTTCACCAGGAGCCCGGCGCCGGTTCTCCTCCACTCGTATGCATGTTGCATTTCAGCGGGGGGGGGTGTGATCTTCCTCCGCTCAGGCGGGCGGCATCTGCAGAGGCTCCTTTGAGCAAACAGGAACATCCACGTCCTACTTTCTTTTCAAATATGAACGTGGTCATGTTGGAGAACGTCCTTTATGGTGATCGGTTATCTAAGCGATGTAGTGAAGCAATGTGTCATGTGAAGGCAAAAATCCATGTACCTGTACACCCCCCACTCCGCTCAACCCTCACGTAAGAAACGATGAAACTGACTCTGGTCTAAAGTTGCTTTTGTCAACGAAAATTATCACTAAATATCGTCGTCAACGAACCTTTATCACCTGAGGAAAACGAGACGAGACGCAACGAAAATGCTGGTCATTTGACGATAACTATATTTAAATATATAATGCAATATCGTAGAGGAATAAAATTGACACTAAAATGTAGATTACGAAATAAAAACTGCTAAAATGTGTCTCCATTTTAGTTGACCAAAATGAGACCAAATGTTCTAACAAAGATCCTTAATATACATTTTTTAAGTTGTTTTCTCTGGTTTAGTCGCCACAAAATCACAGGAAAAAATAAATATGTTGTAAACTCAAATTAGAGCGTTTTCTGTATCTGGAGGAATGAAGGTATTCTTGAGTCTATAAGGTAACAATAATATAATAATAACATAACCTTGTTTGAATTGTAAAATGGGTTTGGCTAAATACAATCTTTCACTAAAACTAGACTAAAATGGTCCTGGACAATTCTATCTAAAATAAGACTAAAATGCTCAGACTTTTAGTCGACTGAAACTTGACACGACTAAAAGGAGAATGAACGTGACTAAAATTAATAAAACTAAAATGATAGCTTGACCCAAAGACTAGACGAAAACTAAAATTGAAACAGGCTGCCAGAAACAACACTAGTCGACCTTCGCATAAGAAACGATGAAACTGAGTCTGGTCTTAGGCCCGGTACTCGCACTTCCATTTGTGCATAGGATGTCCCATTTCTCCAGAGCTGTCTTTAGCCACGCCCCTTACGCGCCCCTGATCTCCACTTCGCCTGCATCCACGCGGACTCCCCATTATTATTTTTTTCTATAGCCCACAACGGCAGAAAAATTGCTGCATCTGCGGATCCTGTGCCAAAACAATGTGCATTTAAGTTTAAGTGTTGAAATGTTTTAACTTTTCTTACGCTGAATATGTGTAAATACCATCAAGGTTTGCTTTGTTACTTGGGAATAAGCATCAATTTGTGCAGCGGTATTTATGGATATTCTATGCCAACAATTTCATAACTTTTTTTAAATCATTCATATAACATCTTATTTAAACTTTTCACTTGTACAATAAATTTAGAATGTATTAAAACTAAAGTATAAAAACATAAAGCTTACCCGATACCAGCTATCCTCTCTTCATTTACATTTAGAATTAAAATGATACAACTGGCTCATATAAATAACTAATAACCGATATACATTTATTTTAATGTGTGAGTGGATCAACTTATTAACTACTTCTTTTTTCAACAAGATCAGAAGAAATGTCTTTTAATTTTATTAAATTTAGGTCTGAAAATGACCATCTCTTCACTGGACACACAAATGCCTCAACTCAAGTCGATTCTGCAATTTGTGGACGCTTGAAACCTCGAACACTTAAGTGCACGTTAAAACAAGTACACGCTTCGTACAGGAATGTAGGGTATTGTAGTCTTGTAGTTCTCGAGACGACTTTTTTGTGGTCTTGGTCTTGTCTCGGCGTCAGTGGTTGCAACAGCGAGTCCGTCTCCGTTGACTTTCACATTAAAATGTTCAACGGAGCGGAAATCAACGTATTTGCAGCCGTTGTGGTCTCAATTGTTTGATTTCACATCCATGACAACTCAGAGGGGGGCTGGACCTTTTCGTACCATGCCAGGAGACTTTAAGCTCAGCCAATGGCTAGCCGTGATCACTTCCTCATCGTCATGCTACCGTGCTTAGCAAAGTCAGCTAAATGCGACAGTCACTTTTCTTTCCGCTGACTTCCAAACCAACATGGCCCCCATGGCCAACCCCCACACGAACTAAACCGGGCTTCAGACACCAATGGGTCACGTGACCAAATGGTATGTCCTCCCAGTTCGTCCACAAACTGGGAGACTTCTTCATGTCATCATGGTGTACTGAGGTTGCTTAGTTGCTCGCTACCACCACACGTGACAGAAACTGGTACTACAAGACTGGATGGATCAACGCTAGTTATCTAGAAAATAGCATCCTATAAAGATAATATAATCCCAATGCTGCCAGGTTTTAGGAGGCAGAAGCACCTGGAAGCAGGTTGACCTGCAGAGGAGGAGACGGCGTCCTGAAGAGACTCCTGTCAGAGCAGTGATGCTGACGGCAACAGATGGGCCGTCCTCGTTCTGCTGTCTGGTGCCTTTTTCACAGCGGACATCTGCTCCCGAGTGTCACTGCTGCCACTCTGCGGGTCAGTGATCCCGACACACTCAAGCCACCACCACGACTCTGCCAAAACCTACTCACTGTGCTAAAAAAACAGGAAAAAAACCCTCAACACGCGACACGTTGCAGGTTAAAGCTTGAAACAGACTATAGACCTTAGTGAAAGTCTTGGAGAGACTTTTATTGGCAACAACTGAGTAAGACATACCAGGTGTCATCACACACCTGCTGTCATCTGCAAGAAACAGGCAGCACACTTGCACTTGCAATATGATATAATGTTCCTGAGATGGACTGGCGTCTGTAACCATCCTCCTAATCCTCTCTAACTCAGGGTCTGGCATAAACTTCATTCATTAATTGATGTCAAATGAACCACCAAGCCTTTGTTTAGATGGTTTCTGAATCCATCTCGAGTGGCCTCGACTGTCATAGTTTTTTTATTTAGTTCCTGTTTTATTTTGAAACCCATGTCTTTGTTTCAGTCACGTCCTGGTTCCCGTCAGCCCGGATTGTCTGCACCTGTGTCTCGTCAATGCTTCTGTGTATATCTGGTCTGGTCTCCCTCCCTCCATGTGCCATGTCAGGTTTTTGTAGTTTTCATCATGTTTAAGCTCTGTTTTTTTTGTTTTTTTTGCAATCCTGCTCAGCAGCGTTTTTGATTTTGTTTAAGTTAATAAATTACTATTTTTGGAACTCCTGCCCCCTGGTTTTCTGCATCTGGGTCCAGCTCGTGACAGCAATCCCTCCAAACGTCTCCTGAGTGATCAGACCTGGAAAATGTCGAAGTTCCCGGGGTGCGGTTTGATGCAGTACTTTAAAGGCTGGATGGAAAGTAAACGGTGTGTTTACTATGTAATCCTGCTGAGTTGCACGGAAAGAGAACTACGTAGCATTTCTTTCTGGACTGGCTCACTTCTGTCACAGGGATGGTAGGATGCAGCTCGGCAAACGCTCGCAGTCAGAAAAACCCAACCAAGTGGCCAAGGGGTGAATGAGCTAATGATGCCGGGAAAAGAGCAATGATCTCACGAGTAGGGCTGTTCGATTAATCGATTTTAAATCGTAATCGCGATTATGTAATTAGAACGATGTTAAAACGTGAAAATCGTAAAATCGATTTTTCACTTTTTTTTACCTTGTCTGCACACATATTAATGATTGATACCATATTAATGATTGATTGAAATACCTCTCAAGACAAGCAAATGTAATGACTGACATTACACACCTCTACCTCCTTCATGGGTTGCATTATTATTTAGCATGCAAAGACCCAGTTTAGTTTAATTAGAAAATGTCTTGTTTTATTTAATTGGAAATATAACTTACTGTATGTTTGCAAGTGCTGATTTGCTGATTTTTTTTTTCAGAGATAAAACTTTATATTTTATTATATTTTTTAAAACTTTTTTTCAACTTATTTTACAGATTTTTGCACTTTATTCATTCATTTTTGGTTTAATAAGAGCAAAGTTTGCACTTAAAGCCCAATGGGGCAAATGTTCAATAAAAAAACAGCATATTTGAAATCATTTCTTTTCCTTTTGTCAATTCACAAAATAATCGTAATCGTAATCGAAAATCGGATTTTGAGACAAAAAAATCGAGATGTTATTTTTGGGCATTTTGGGCAAAATCGAACAGCCCTACTCACGAGGTTTTACGACCACAGAGGCCGGAGAGGCCCAAGACTGAGAGGACTGGTCACATCACAAACAACCCCACTGGACCTGGAACAGCAACTCCCAGCAAACCACGTTGCTTAGCAACCGACATCTCCCACTGAACCTGGGACGGTGTCTCCCTCCCACCGGTGAAACAATACTGTATACTGGAATACACTTCGTATATTACACACACACACACACACACACACACACACACACACACACACACACACACACACACACACACACACACACACACACCCGATGACACTTCCCAGAAAGTGGCCAGCCAGAGGCCGAGAGGACAGCAGCGACCCGTCTACCTTACATCTTCCCTTTATAATCCTCTGCTCTGCTGTTCAAGCGCCACTTTGACTGCAGCCAGAAAGGAATTTAATTTTTTATTTATTTTTAGTTTCTCAGTGTCCTGAGTGTCATAACTGGAAATGCTGGAAACCTTTAGGTACAAAAGGATTGTGGAGGCATAGAATTAAAAAACACCTCTTTTTTTGTTTGAAACGTTGATACGATCTCAATCGAGGTAAAGAAACATATATGAACTGTGTACCACGTCAGTCATCACCGCAAAGTTTAAACAAAACAACAATTTAATCAGAGAATGAGATGTGTGCTGTTCTCAAAAAACTAGGACTGTTTTATGGACATAATACTCAGCACTAGGAAGAGCAGTGAAGATGAGGACCTGCAAAACCATCATCCCTCTGATTGCATAATATGGCAGGGATTGAGACGTCATTGATTCAAATTTAATTCCATTCAAAGATACTTTATTTATCCCTGACGGGAAACTAGTTGTTGCAGTATTTAAGTTTTTATTTAAGTTTTCATGAGTTAAGTCTTTTCAAAGAGTCACTGAAGAGGTTTCTGTAGCACTGCTTTAAATTGCGGTTGAAAACCTTTTTATTTACTCTTGGATTTCAGTAATCTCGCACAATGCACTGCATGCTTTATTTCTTGCATCTCATTTGTTTAATTGTTTTTAACTGATTTTTTTGTTTTCTAATGCATTTAAAAAAATCTCTTTCTATGTAAAGCACTTTGAATTGTCTCGTACACGATGACAGAACTGCTCAAAGTGAAAAGTACCTAATGTTGCATTGTGGATCTGCTGGTCAAACCATTTTCATCTGAATATCATTTGAAGATGAAGCGACAACCTCTAGCCAATTAGTCTGTGTCTGCAGTGAAATAACATATTCTTTAAAAGCTTTTAAGGAATTTAAACATCAAATAATACCTGAGCCCGTCAGTAGTCAGAAAGGCTGAACTGTTGACATAAGAGGCGGGACAGCAGTGACTTGTAGCTTCAAGAGGAAGTTTTCAGCTCACACAAAACCTTCCTCAGATTTAACTCATTGGGAAGCTTCACTTTGATCAAGCACATGTAAATGTTCCCCCCGTTTGTTTGTGCTTCAGAGTCCCGTCGACACGTGACGGGGAGAAACTGGAGAAGTCGTGGGTTGAGCAGCCGAGACGCCACCGGCAGGAGAGGAGGATGAAAGCGGTGGTGTCAAACCAGAGATGAAACCAGAGATTACAACCTGTCCTTCCAGCAGAAAGAGCCGCCTGAGCTCTTAAAGTGTGTCTCATCGCCTGATGAAGTTCAATGATACTTTTGATCAGTGCCGGAGAGAAAAGTCTCTTTACATTAAAGTTTTGAAGAAAGGGCTGAGAAGTTAACCGACTCAGGACGGCTTGGTGGCCACAAAAAAGTCCATAAAAAATGAAACAAACCGCTGCTGAAGGGAAATAACTCATGTTTTTGTCAGCTGATGCCGAAATAAAAACATCTAGGAGGAGTTTGGACCGCAAATATACGTCACAATGTTAAAAAAATTTAAATGAATACCAGTTATAATGATTGAAGGGGGAAAAAAATCCCCAGCATGCAGTGCTGCCTGTCCTGCACTGTAGAGAGCTGAAACAGTCACAATGGAGATAAAAAGCAGAAATAAAATGAAAAAAATTGTACCTCTTCCAAAGAAATAGTCAGATTTGGATCTAAAGTAATGAATCTGGACGTTTCCACGTATCTACAACCTGATTCCTTTTACTTCAAACCGAGGAAAGTTATATGAGACTGGACCAGCGGTGCATCCACAGCTCTGCAAAACTATCAATATAAAAGCACAACTGACCAAAAGCTATAAAAATGAAACAGCAGAATATAGTTTGTCCTCGTTTCCCATTTTTCTCAAAGCGAGAGGACGCCAATGAAACAAACCGCCAGTCAAAGTCCGGCCCACAGGAATATGGATGAGGCCTAAAGTATCAACAGGAAAAGAAATGAAACAGATGATACGCCCAGAAATGTTCCCTCGTCTTCTAAATGTATTGATTGTCTGCAAACATCCAAGCTTTTGTTCACGTGGTCGATAAACAACTAGAAAACTGAAGAAAAACAACAAAATATATATCGAAACAAAATACTTCTGTTCCTACAAGTTGAATTAAAATCAAGTATGTTTCATGAAGTCGACGTAAAACCCAGTTTTAGTCGCTTCAAACCGACTAAGTGATGATATAACAGAGAGAAAGGAAGTCAAAGTGGGATCAGCAGCGGAGGCTGAGCGTGTCCTTCTTAGCACGTTAATGCGGTTGATTAATTATCAGGAATAATGGGAGTGACGGGGGGGGTAGGGACCACTGGGTTTAGAGGAGAGGGCATCTTCACCGACTTTCCTCTCAAACTCCCATCATGCACGCTAACACAAACCCCCAACAGCAGTTTCATCTCTGATCGTCACCGAGTCACAGACTAGTGTTTTTTTAGTCTATTCTTTGGGTCAAGCTATCATTTTAATTTTATTCGTTTTAGTCATGTTCAATCTCCTTTTAGTCGTGTCAAGTTTCAGTCGACTAAAAGTCTGAGTATTTAGTCTTATTTTAGTCAGAATTGTCCAGGACCATTTCAGTCTAGTTTTAGTCAGAGATTGTATTTAGCCAAACCCATTTTACAATTCGAACAAGGTTATCTTATTATTATTATTATATTATTGTTACCTTATAGACTCAATAATACATTCATTCCAGATACAGAAGACTCTAATTTGAGTTTACAAAATATTTATTTTTCCACGTTTCTCCCCGTCTTTTTCTTTTTCGACGACACATTGGGTTTTCTTTTCCACGTCTATGTAGGAAAGTGTATCCAAAGATGGATCTTCTTCTTCTCCAGCCCCAGAGCAGATCCCCACGTGGCCGGCCATCGGCCCCTTTCTCTATGTAACTTTGTTTTTAATCAACGTGAACCTAGAGCTCTGCGTTAACGGCATCAGCCTCTAACTCTGCAGCTGCATCTTCTGGATCTGATTCCCCCCGACTGGGATTGAGGACTAACGTCACCCAGCAGCAGAACTAAACCAGAGGAAACTACTGAAAACATGGACATTAAGGATCTTTGTTAGAACATTTCGTCTCTTTTTGATCAACAAAAATGGAGACACATTTTAGCAGAGTTTTTATTTTGTAATCTACGTTTTAGTCTCATTTTTATTCCTCAACGCTATTGCATTATATATTTAATTATCATTATCGTCACATGACCAGCATTTTCATTGCATCTAGTTTTCCTCAGGTGATAATGGTCCGTTGACGACGATATTTAGTCATAATTTTCGTTGACGAAAGCAACTTTAGTTGCGCCACGGACGTGAAGGAGCGACCCGGGATGACCTCGCGGCCAGCACACCGCTGCAACATCATCTTCCAGCTCTGTTTCTATCTGCAGCTGGAAATCGGATAGCTGCTCCTGCGTTTCCTCTCTTCCTTCTCTCTTCCCTCTCTTCCCCAGAAGTCTGAGTTCACGCCGGCGTTGTGGTCCTCGGGTTTCCGGACTTGTTCACCCGGCTGCTTGACTGAGCCCAGTCATGCTGCAGCGAAGGAGCAGCAGTTATTGATTATACACTGCATTACACACCAGAACACTGCAAAGCTCGGCCCGTTAGATGTGGAGCTCTGCTGCACTACGTTTACACCTGGATGAGACCCCAGTCCTCACTAAGACCAGGAGACCAGAGTCCTCACTGAGACCGTCTTAGTTTCTCTGAGCAGATATAAAACCTACACGACGATTTATCTGGTTTTCCACCCGTCCTGGCTGCAGGTCCTCAGTCTGCTGCAGCCGCCAGGAGCAAACACTCAGACACTTTGTCAACATTAGAACAACTGCGAATCGGTTCACAAGAGGGGATTGTATTATTCCACTCAGAAAAAGTGCTTTCAGTCAGTCTGCATTCTCTGTTAAAGCTGCACTAGAATGGAACTCCATCCCTGCAACTATCAGAGAACTGGACACATACACTTTATTTAGAGCTCATTTAAAGAAATGGTTGATTAATACTCAGCTCTGTCAGCACTAAAACTTAATTGCACCTTTCTGTACTTCTGTACTTTTCTGTACTTTCTGTACCTTTCTGTACTTTTTCTGTATTTTACACCTTACATCTGTCCAGGGACTACAGATGAAAAATAACCTCTTGGCTAACTCTGGCACATTTACAGCAATGTTTTATCAATGTGCATTGTCCCTGTCAAATAAACCAATAAATACAAAAATAAAATAAACATGAACATGACAGATGAAGAAAGTTTCGAATCCTTTAAAGGTTCAGGACTAATAATTTTTTTTAAATTTAATTTATTTTATTTAATAGGGACAATGCAGGTTTACATGTGATCACATTCACTCATTACAAACAAGCCAATGTGACTGATGTTCTGCATACAGAGATTATAGCTATTGCTAGTTTCCATCTCCTGTCCCTAGTTAGGCTTTTAGTAAAAGAAAACGAAAGAAAGGAGAAAAAGAATACAAAAATACATTCAATTTTCAGCATGCAAAGCATAATAAAAACCTCATATGTGTCTATTAACTTCACATCCCTGCCGAGGATGCTGGGCACATCCTGGACAGGGTGGCACCATCCTGCCCCGATATAACGTCTCACGCGTCTTTACTTTACAGCAAGCATTTTAAATTTGCAAGGTTGAGGTCGTAGGTCGCGAGGGGAGGATGGGAGGAAGCAGAAACAGCCGAGTGGAACCAGGAGGAAACAGGAGGGACGACCTTCACACATGAACTGTGTGAGGAGTGGAAACGAGGGCAAGGAGGAAGGGAGAGGCGAGTGGCCGGCTGTTGCCGTGGTAACCAATGCAAGCACAGGAACCAGGGGGACACGTTGGTGCTGATGCAGCTCCTGGTCGTGTCCTCGCTCCGTCACCGGAGCTCCGTACGACAGGCACGAAGGACTTTTCCTCCAGTCCTTTCCTGCCGCCTCCTTCTTCTTCTGACGTTTCAGTCTTTGGCGTTCCCTGATGAACTTTATTATTAGTTTCTTCTGCTGCATTTTCCTCCCATCTTCTCCAAGTCATCGCTCTAAAAATGTCCTTCTACAAACGAGACAGCGACCGCAGACAAACATCCTACGTGCTCTCTTGAAAAAGAGATTTTAAATATTCTATTTCTAAACATCCCACATTATTGAGAGTATTCCACCTGTGGGCTCCACCACTGATGCACCTTTGGGCCTCCAGATGCAACCAAAACAACATTTGTTGGACCCGTCAGCAACGGCCGTGAGTCCTCATCAGCACAGACATGAAATAAAGCAGATTTATGAACTTTATCTGGCAAAAACACTGCAAGTTGCCGGGCAACAGCCGCGGAGAGGGCGTGTTATGGGATGGCACAGTAGCTTCCATGTTCCAGTCTGCTGGAGCCGGGACCAGTAAGACCAAATAAACACCAGTTATGCTGGTGACGACCAGACGGCCTGTTTAACATTCATCACAGAATATTTTAGCTCTAACTCTAAAAAGTTATGAATAAATAAAAATTCCTATTTGTGCACAAATATGTTTAACGCAGTAAACCTTTTCACGAAATACTGAAAAAAGCTCTGACTGTATACTTCAGAACCGAAAGTACATTTTAGTTTTTACTACTTACTTTTACTACTTAATGGAAATCAAAAGTAAAACAGCATCTCGTTTCCCTCCTTCTCCTCTCACAGTTTACAACAATAACACAAAAATATATTTATGTACATAAAATAAGATGCACAGAATCAACACAGAACAAAAAATTATCAATTGTGCAAAAGTTATAAATACCATATTTTGCGGACGATTAGACAGAATATTAATGAACGGGTCTATTTTCATACATAAGGTACACCGGGTTTTAAGGCGCATTATAAAATATATATAAAGCAAAACAAAAAGGCCGCTACGTCGAACTTTCTTCAACTCGTTCACAATAACTTATTGTTCAGTTCAGTTGTAACTAAAACAGAAAAATAAACTCACATTTTAAATAATTCGTCTACCACGACTCCACCAATAAAAACTGGAGGATGTAAGATTCATACTACGTCCTGTTCTCTGATTGGTTCATCGTTGCCAGCGTGAGCAGACACCTGAAGTTAGTGTGAGGTTTGAACAATGTTGTATTCCAACATTTGATTATAATTAAATTATGATACAGATTTGAAAAATGGGTTTCTGTTAAACGTTGACGTCTAGTAAGGTAACATTCACTAGATGTTGGATGGTGGTTGCTTGCAGCACTACATAATTAGTTATCTTACAGTGCAACCCGTATCCAACCAAGGACCGACTTTAATGTTTCTGAACGGTCCGACCAGCAATACAGCGGAGCGGCTTCTTCGCTACCAAAGTCACTAAAACATCTTAACAGATTGTTGAGCTCAGTGTACCTCATGAAACTGGTTCAAGGTCAGTAAACACAACAAAATTATTACATATGGTGAACCTGATTATAGGATTTTAAGTGCCTTATAGTGCAGAAAATACGGTATATAAATTAAATAGGTCTGTGCGTTTATTTTCACTTCAATTTTCGTAGGAAAAGCCATTCAAGTCGTACGCCTTGCGTCACATCGTCAGCATACATGCACACAAACATGCTTTTATGCACCAACTCAGCTTCCTGTTTCCACACAAAAGTGCGACCTGCTTTCAAAAAACATTTAACAACAAGGAGAAATTGGATGTTTACGTTTTCACACATAATCTGTAATCTAATTCAGCCGGTAAGGACCTCCGCTGCACATCTCTGTCACCCGTCACCTGTCACAACGCTGCTCACCGCTCCACCTCCAGGCAGCTCAGACAGATGCATCAGCGATCCAGATCAAAACTGCACTTTCTAAACTGGAAAACTACTCAAGTTTCCCAGAATAAGCAACAGAGGTTTTACATTTTAAGATGCAAGACGATCAAGTTGCCACCCGGCTCTGTGGAACGTTGTGGCGTCACAACAAGAGTGTAAATAACATCAATAATCCACGTTTACACATGTGACGTACTAGCAGCTGCGTGTTTCTCCTCCGAACAGACGGACCGCCAGCATTTGTTGAAGCTGGACGTCTGCAACGGTCCACACAAGTCCATGTGCGTCCATGTGTCCCGGCAGGACTGTCAGCAGCCACGTTGCCATGGCAACAGCTGTGCACGGTTGTCCCATCATCATATACTATCCTCCGTTCCTGCGTCAGGGGAACGTGAACTTTGAGACGTGCAGAATCTCATCAGTTTGCAACAGATCACAGATAAAGAAAGTATCGTATCCTTTAGAGGTTCAGCTCTAATAAAAACCTCATCTGTCTCTCAGCGGCTTAAAGCAGCAGAGTTGCTGGAGAACATCCCTGCCGAGGATGCTGGGGACATCCTGGACAGAGTGGCACCATCCTGCCCCGATATTACGTCTCACACGTCCTTATTTTACAGCGAGCTCGCTGGTCATGAGTAAAGCGGGAAACGGAGGATCCATGTATGAACTCATGTCTCCACTTTATTATTAACGGCTCCTGCTTGCCACCCCGGTCAAGGCTCTTATACATCGAATATACGGACAGAATCAACACGAACACAGGCTTTGAGTGGCCGCCCCCACCCAGGAGCACCGTTACACGCTCACGTGTAGGGATGGGATTGATAAGATTTTTACGATTCCAATTCCATTTTCGATTCTTCTTAACGATTCGGTTCTTTATCGATTCTCATTTGGAAAAAAAGGACAACAAAAGGTTGATTAACATCATCAATATAAAATTTGAATAATAATAAAATAAATATCATTCTGTACAAATTAAAAAAATACAACATAAATTACTTTGTGGCAATTCCATGAGAATGTCCAACATTTTTCTAATAGAAATTAAAATTCTCCTTTTTAAAAGCATATATGAACAGAGGACTGGCTGACATAAAACTATGTCAGCCAGTGACAAATCCGATCAAGTCAAATCCAATCAATATGCATTTTGCATTTTGACTGCTAGCTTACGCAAGATACTACGCTATGTGCATACGCTACGCAATGTGTGTGTGATGACGTCATTTGTGCACACTGGAATTGAAAAGGGAATTGTTTGCAAAATTTGCAAACAATTCCAAGGAATTGGAACACTGGGAACCGGTTCTGAACAAGAAGCGGTTCTCGATTCCCATCCCTACTCACGTGCAACATGAAAAGAGGACAAATGTGTCAGAAAACCAAGAAATGTGGTGCTGAACTCCCGATCTACTAACCAGCAGCAACTTTACACATCCAGATTCAGCTGGAGGCGTGAACCAACAGTTCCCACATCTGGGGGCAGAATAGTGAAGAGATTTCATGCATGAGGGTGAAAAGAGGTGCAGAGTAATCTCAAAGCGTCCGAGCTTCTATCATCCATTGGTTTAAAACCGTGGTGACTCGTCCTAGAAGTGGACGGCCAGCTGAGACGACTCCAGAGACGAAGGACATAAACCAGCATCAGCTAAAGGTTTGAAGACGTCACTGCAACCACCCACGGGGGTTTCTCCCACGGCTCGCCATCAAAACTAACTTCCTCCACAATAACATCCTACAAAACCCCAGAAGCAGCAGCGAGAGGTCACCTGCGAGGCAGGTCGTTGCCGTGGCGACCGGCGGCACTCACCCTCTCTATCTTGTCCAGCCACTCCTTGTTCTGGGCCAGCTCGGCCATGAAGGCCTGGTGCTTCAGCCACTTCTTGTGGAGCTTCTGGGTCTCGTCCCGGCTGCCGTCCCTCGCCATCAGCATCTTCTCGTGCACCCAGTCCCCCAGCTGGACAGGAAACAGGGAGAGACAAGTGACACACTTTTCAAAATAAAAGCACCAACAGCTAAAGTAGATCAAAAGACAAGAACAGGAATACGGACGTCCCATGTGGACACGTGTGCCAACAAGCACGGCGTCAGGACTCCACATGTGCTCGCCACCTAGCGTTTTACAGCGTAAACCCCCAAACACCCACCCCCACCCTCCTTCAGGGAGTCAAATCTGAACACTTCGCTCAATGCCAATTATCTGCGTGAGGCGGACGCGGTGGAAACGTCTAACGCCTGCGCTGAAATATTCAGGTCAGCATCAGCCCCCCCCCCTTCCTCCTCTTCCTCATCTTCCTCCTCATCAGCCTCCCTGATCGGCATCCTCTCGCCTCCACCCGCGCCTCCACCCCACTCCTGTAAGCCGTGCGGCTGGTTTACCGGCGGCGTTTAGCGGGAGCAGCAGCCCGCAGGGTTGATGCCGCCGCAGGCAGCCGCCGCTGATGTCTGCATCCTCGCTCGCCCGCCGTCACACACATGCAAAGATGCTCCTCGCCTCGGAGGGAAAGAAGAAGAAAAAGAAGAGGGGGAGAGCAAAAGAAACAAAACAGGGGGATCCTAGTCTGAAAAAGCCTCGAACGATCCGGCGGCGGAGGAACCGGGAGGAGAATCCAGACGGAGCGGTGAAATAATCACAACAATCCTGGAGGAGACAGATGGGAGACTTCACACTGAGGCTGCGCTGAACCTCCCTCCTTCCTCCCTCCTCCCTCCTCCCTCCTCCCTCCTCCCTCCTCCCTCCTCCCTCCTCCCTCCTCGCCGCGGAGCTGTACGCTCGGCTGGGGGGGGGGGGGGGTGGGTGACTGGAGGAAGAGGGAGAAGAAGAAGAAGAAGAAGAAAGAACCCCCCCCCCGAAACAATAAAATGGCAGGCAGCGGGTTGTGGAGGAGGAGGAGGAGGAAAGGGGAGGACCCAAAGCCCTGAACCGTGATTTGGGGGGTGGGGGGGCTTCCTCCGAGGCTCAGCGGTCACGGCTAATGATGCTGATCGGGGGGGGGGGGGGGGACAAAAGTGAGACTCGTCTTTCTTTTCTTTCTCTTTTTTGGAGGAGCTCAGAGCTTCTCTCCATCACCCCCCCTCACATCGGGCCGTCCTCTCCTCTCTGCTGCAGTCGCCAGCGGCTGCACGCTCGTCTGCAGCTCGCCCAGCGCTGCTGCAGTGGTGAAGCAGAGAGAGAGAGAGAGAGAGAGGGAGAGGGGGAGAGAGAGAGGAGAGAGAGAGGATGCATTTGCAGTCTGGTCTGAAAAACGCCAACGTGGGTAAAACCCGTTACCGGCGGCGAGATGCAGGGATGAACGTGAGTGCAGAGGTCGCGGGGGGGTCACGCCCCCCCCTGAATGAAGGGAGGAGCAGCCGGGCCAGAATGAAGTAAATGGGTGACGGAGAGAGGGAATTACGGTTAAAGGGGACCTATTATGAAAAACACGTTTTTTTTGCTTTAACGTATATAAAGTGGTCTCCCCTCAGCCTGCCAACACAGGGAAGAAGGAATGCAACTAAATTCTGCAGGGTCTTCCAGTGTCATGTGGTTTCTACGAGCCGTTCAGATTTGTGCATTTTCGTTACGTAAGCAAAATGCAAAGCACGCCTCGGTCTCCTCCGCTGCTGAAACCACGCCCACAACCCTCTCCGCCGGCTGGAGCTTCAGCCATTGTTCAGAAACGGTGGCTGTTTCAATGAGGGACAGTTAAAATGAGGTTTTGCATCGACACTTACCCTCATAAAAGGATCAGTACCAACAGCACGGACCCGGCAACTGCACACGAGTCAGCGGTAAGAACGTTAATTTTTTATGTTATTTATATTTGTTTACAAGTATGATCTTTGCATGGGCTAAGTATTTAGCTTAGCTCCGGTGTTACTCCGTGTTACGGAGCTCTATTAGTACCGTAATACATTTATTTCTGTTTATGGTTTCAGATCTTCCAAGCACCTGAAGCTGTTCATGTACGACACCTTCAGAAGATGCACGGTCCTTCTTGAGTCAGCAATAGTGCATAAATGTTATTTATATACAACTTATGTTATTTTATTTTTTTTAACAATAAAGTTGCCATTTGTGAACATTCAGTGTTGTGATTTCTTGGAGTAAAGAACTGTGGTGTACCTGTTTAGAATTCAATTAAATCTTCCTGTGTGAAGACGAGGAGACTAAAGGCTGATTTATGTTTCTGCGTTACACCAACGCAGAGCCTACGGCGTAGGGTACGCGTCGATTTAACGCAGAACCGTAATTCAGGCTTAAGATCCGTTTACAGCGTGTAACTGCATGCGAGCGTCCGACTCGTGACATCAGACGCTCTCTGTCCACACTGAAACCGTTAAACTCGCGGCCAGTTAGGACAGTCCAATACAAAAAAAATAAAGCAATGGAATTGATTTTGTCACTGAAGTTCGATCGCATCGCAATGGACACGCTTTAATAGTGTACGCAGCCGGCTCTTTGTGCCCTCCCCGGCTACACGTCATTCAGGCAGCCAATCAGCACAGAGCCTCATTATCATAGCCTCCCCTCAGAATCACTCACAGAAAAGGAGGTTAGAAGCGGTAAAAATAGAGACATGGCCCAGAGGCTGAATTTCTGTTTTATGTAGAAAAAACAAGCTTTTGATTGTTTTTAAGACATTCAAGGCCTGTTTAAAATATATATTAAATGCCATAATATGTCACCTTTAAGGAGAGAGAAGGTGGAAGACGTCAAACACTCCATCAGGACTAGTGAACTGAACAGTTTCATCTCCAGATTGTGTTGGTGTCACTATTGTTATTCTGACATTTTTTGGTATTTAAATATGTGAAAACTACAGTAAATACAAATAATAATAATAATAAATAAACAAAGTTACAAAAAAAAGACTTTTAGATGAAGTCACTTGTTGTTTTTTTGCATGTTTAAGCAGATTATCCAGATCCAACGGAGAGAGAGATGAATAATCTATCTTTTTATGATCTAAACGATGAGTTTGTGCAACATCCGGTTGTGAACTTGTACAGTCTGACAACAGTTTACACTCTTCACCACCTAATATCTGAGCCGAGGGGGGGCAGCGTTTCGTAACCGGACCGGCAGCTGGCGCCGCAGGCTGGTTTCGTTATCGTCGACCCAGCGAGGCTCCCGGGTTTCTTTAAGGACCTCCGGGTTCTTCACAGGCGAGGGACGGAGGAAGCTGGGGGTCTGTACTGGAAGAGAACTTCACGTCCTCTGATGTGGTCCGGACCTGTGGTGGTGACCCGGGAGCAGTGGTGGACAGTAACGGAGTAAATTTACTTGAGTACTGTACTTAAGTACATATCCAGAGGATTTGTACTTTACTTGAGTATTAGATTTCTTTGGTACTTATTACTCTTACTTGAATACATTTCCAAGACAAATATTTTTACTTTTACTCGAGTAAATTTCTAGGAAGGCTGAAAAGTACTCGTTACTTTCAGGTCTGCTCTTTTTTCTTCTTCCCTAAAATCCTTTTGGACACAAGCTGTTTTTGTCGAAGGAGGAGACCTATCACAGTGCACGCTCTCCACTGGGATGTACGTAAAGCGGAAATACGTCAAGCCTCCTCAAAACCATACCGCCAAAGTAGCCTGCGTTTGTCAAGACAGAGCCGCAACAATGGCTACGCCTGCGTCAGGAGAAGAAAGTTAATAAACTCTGCATCATCTGCTGTCCTCTTATGATCCCATTCATTTGATTTGTTTTTGGTGTTTCTGCAGGTTTTATATAACATTGTGGTTCTAAAAGCAGCACATCAGTGCAGCTGGTTTCAAAGAGTTAATTCTCAGAAACAAGAGTTAAATTAATTTAGAAAAAATATAGTAATTTACTGATGTGGAAAATAAGAAATTTACTCTTACTCTTACTCTTACTTTTACTTAAAGTAAATTTAAAAGCATTTACTTTTGGATACTTAAGTACCTTTAAAAGCAAGTACTTTTCTACTCTTACACGAGTAATATTTTGACTGAGCTACTTTTACTTGTAACGGAGTAAATTTTGACCATTAGTATTTGTACTCTTACTCAAGTACTGGGGTCGAGTACTCTGTCCACCTCTGCCCGGTAGACCCGTCTGCAGATACAGTTTCAGTCCAGCAGGGGGGTGGACTCTTCCTCGGAGGCAGGTGGAGCAGTTCTGTCATCCAGAACTGGCCGCAACTGATCTGAACTTCCTTCAGGCGCCATCAAGCAGCCGGACGGTTTTAAAAAGAGACTTGTTCCGTAACAAAAATCTCAGTAGAGTTGTTGCTCTTCCACACTGGTAGGAACCGGCTGAGGTGGTTCGGGCCGCCGTGGGAGGAGACTGGTCTGGGACCGTCTCCAACGGAGGAGACGGAGGAGGCGGCCGGGCTGGAGGATCAGGGTTCCCCTGCTAAGTCACATGTAGAGTGCAGAGTGCAGGTTTACTCGTAGTTCCTAGAGCAGGGGTCGGCAACCCAAAATGTTGAAAGAGCCATATTGGACCAAAAACACAAAAAACAAATATGTCTGGAGCCACAAAAAATGAAAGGTCTTGTATAAACCTTAGAATGAAGGCAAATGGTGAAAGGAGAAATGTCGAAAAAAAAGTCAAAATGTGGAGAAAAAAGTCAAAATTTAGAGAAAAAAGTCAAAATGTTGAGATTAATGTTGAAGTACAATCTCGAGAAAAAAGTTGAAATGTCGAGAAAAAAGTCGAAATGTCGAGAAAAAAGCCGAAATGTCGAGAAAAAAGTCGAAATGTTGAGATTAATGTTGAAGTACAATCTCGAGAAAAAAGTTGAAATGTCGAGAAAAAAGTCGATATGTCGAGAAAAAAGTCAAAATTTTGAGAAAAAAGTCAAAATGTGGAGAAAAAAGTCAAAATTTAGAGAAAAAAGTCAAAATGTTGAGATTAATGTTGAAGTACAATCTCGAGAAAAAAGTTAAAATGTCGAGAAAAAAGTCGAAATGTCGAGAAAAAAGCCGAAATGTCGAGATCAAAAAGGAAAAAGGAAGAAAAAAAAGGAAAAAAAGGAAAAAAAACAAGAAAAGAGAAAAAAAGGAAGAAAAGAGAAAAAAAGAGAAAATAAAGACAAAGAAAGAGGAAAAAAAGGAAGAAAAAAAGAAGAAAAGAAAGAAAAAAAGAGAAAATAAAGACAAAGAAAGAGGAAAAAAAGGAAGAAAAAAAGAAGAAAAGAAAGAAAAAAAGGAAAAAAGAGAAAATAAAGACAAAGAAAGAGGAAAAAAAGGAAGAAAAAAAGAAGAAAAAAGGGAAGAAAAAGAATAAAAAGGCAAAAAAAACAAGAAAAGAAAGAAAAAAGGAAAAAAAGAGGAGAAAAAAAGAAGAAAAAGGGGAGAAAAAAAGGTCAAACATTTTTGAAAAAGCTCCAGGAGCCACTAGGGCGGCGCTAAAGAGCCGCATGCGGCTCTGGAGCCGCGGGTTGCCGACCACTGTCCTAGAGTATCCAAATGTAGATTTGGAGGGCGGGCGTTCTGCTATCAGGCACCGTTACTATGGAACCAACTTCCAATCTGGGTTAAGGAGGCTGACACCACCTCCACCTTTAAAACTAAACTTAAAACCTTTGTGTAAACTCTAGTGTGTTAGAGTCGCTCCTGTAGTTTCTTGAGCTGGCCCCCCCTTTTCTTCTCTTTTGTTCATAGTGCAGCATCCTCTGCCGGTGGCGAAGAGCATCTCTGAATGCAAAACACCGGATCCTGCAGTGTGGGAGTGAGAGGGGCAGAGTAACGGCTCAGGCAGGCGGGGGAGAAGGTTTGTCCCTCAAGACTCCTCTCCCTGGCCCTGCCCCTTATCAACCCTTCCCCGACCCTGCACCCCAACCTGGGGCTTGATGATTGGGCCGGGGCTTCGGGAGCTGCGTGCTGGCCTGTGGTCCCCACCCCTGGTCATCCCGTTGCTGCTTCCACCTGCCTGCTGTGCTGTTGCCTTCCCCGACCCCCAGTCTGGCCCTCGGCAGGAGGGTCCCCCCTTATGATCCAGGTCCTGCTCAAGGTTTCTTCCCTCCTAAAGGGGAGTTTTTCTTGCCACTGTTTGGCTTAAGGCTTTTCTCCCATTATGGGAGTTTTTACCTGCCATTGTTTATGTAATAATTGCTCGGGGGTCATGTTCTGGGTCTCTGGAAAGCGTCTAGAGACAACTTTTGTTGTATTAGACGCTATATAAATAAAATTGAATTGAATTGAATTGAATTGAATTGAATTGAATTGAATTGAATTGAATTGAATTGAATTGAATTGAATTGAATTGTACGATCAATCAACCGTGACAGGAGTTTATTCACTTCAAACCAAGAGATGGAAACGAGCTGGATGCAGGTGGAAGAGGACGGGAACGCCAATACCGGGTCAAGATACTGGGTCCAGATACCAGGTCCTGATATCAGGTCCAGATACGAGGGAGGAGCCGCTCAAAGCTTTCCCGAAGACACACGAGGAGGAAGAACTTGCCGAGTCAGCTGGGAGCTCAGTTTCCAGCAGACTGACGCAGTCACACACACACACACACACACACACACACACACACACACACACACACACACACACACACACACACACACTGACCCCCCCCATCACGTGCAACGCTGCGCCGCTCGTCCTCTCCTGCATTAATGATAAGGAAGCTGCTGCTGAATTATTCAGGAGGCCGAAGAGACAAAGTTGCTCAAACTAAACGAGGTTCCGGCCCCGAGACGAGCCGGGGACTCTGCAGAGGCCGGACCTCGTCAGGGCGGCGGCGTGGGCCGCCATCACGGCAACAACTGAGGGATTCCTAGAAAGACTTTCTACAATAATACTTCGGCCTCGGCCTCGAAGCCTCGTTTAAACGTGACCTGAAAACTCTCCTTTTTAAGAAAGCTTATAGTTAAATATATCTTTTATATGCTCTGTTTTTAAATATAGGGTGAGGGTTAAAAAATGTTCCTGTTTTATTTTTCTGCTCTGTAGCACTTTGAGATTACTCAATATATTATACTAAATATAAAGTGCATTATAAATAAAATGTATTATTATTATTATTATAATTATTTTATAAAAAATAAATTTAAACTTCACGTTTCACACGGGTTCTTTTTAACGTGACACAACACAATGCAGAAAAAACGCAGCAAAACGAAAGTAATAAGAGGAAGAGAAAGAAGATGCCGAAGGTGTGGGATTGTTTCAAATTGAAAATGAATAAAAAATATATAAAAATAATAAAAAAGTCCCCGGTCCACATGGTGTAAGACTCTTGTTTCGAGTCCCGGTTCACAGCCAAGCATTTCTGTTGAAATGTGATGGTCATGAATGTGAAATTGCACAATCTAAAAGCAGTATTTAAGAATATTTTTTATTTTTACTGATTAAAAAATTCATACTGATAAAAAAAATACGTTTTTTTTTCATGTTTCAGGAAATGCTAAGTTTAAAATAATCATATTTATTTTTATTGGAAAATTTAAAAAACTATTTACTAGTTTGCATAATAAACGTCAATTATTCTTATAAAAGAAAACAAAATGGTACTTTTTAATGAAGTAACCTGTCTTATTTTCTATTGTATATTTATAATTGGGCTATAATAAAGCAAAAGTAAGTTTTATCCGATTAATCGATGCAATATTTCATAGAATAATAGATCACCAAAATATTCCAAATATGCCCTAATGCATCACCAGGAGCGTTGCAAGTGCTCCGTCCTCAAAATGGACTACAGTCCACTAAGGTGCGGTAAAGACGACAAAATCAAGAGCATTAATTAATCAGAAGAACCTTTACACACTAGGAAGTCCCTCCCTCTCCCCCTCTCTCTCTCTCTGGGTCTCCTCTGATTTAATTTAGGAAAATACAGGAGACAGAGTTTTATCTACCGGACTAATGTCCCACATCTGACTCCAGAGCACTCAGGTGAGCGAGTCGGCTCATTTATGTGCACAGAAATGTCCAACTATGACCAGAACTGAACTAAACCGTTTAACTGGACCACTTTCTCTGATTTTGTTTTGCTCCATATCGGCCTTTTCTAGTTCTTCCAGCTCAACCCCGGAGCATGAGGAGAGTCCGGAGGCCGAACCTAAGCTGGTAAGAAACCTTGAGCTGGTTTGTTTTCATGCATCCTGCAGGGCGGCGTCGTACCTCGTGACAGTCCTGAAGGAACCTCTGCAGCCCCCACTGCACGTTCAGCCTCTCCAGCCAGCGCTGGGCCAGCTCCCGGTTCTGGTTCCCCCTGCGGGACGGAGGACAGGCGGCCGTTTGATCAAAAACATCAACAACATCGAGAACTGCGGGTCTCAGAAACAACGGCAACTCAAAACACTCCGCAAAGACGTCAAAGGATGAAGAAGAACACGAGAATGCAGATAAAATACTGATAAAATGCTGATAAAATGGACATAAAATTCTGATAAAATGCTGATAAAATACAGATAAAATTCTGATAAAATGCAGATAAAATACTGATAAAATGCTGATAAAATGGAGATAAAATTCTGATAAAATGCTGATAAAATACAGATAAAATGCAGATAAAATGCAGATAAAATGCAGATAAAATACTGATAAAATGCTAATAAAATACTGATAAAATGGACATAAAATTCTGATAAAATACAGATAAAATGCAGATAAAATACTGATAAAATGCAGATAAAATGCAGATAAAATACTGATAAAATGCAGATAAAATACAGATAAAATGCTGATAAAATGCTCAGTAAAACAATAAAAACAAATGAAACGGGATGAAAACAGTAAAATTAGATAAAAACTTAATACAATGTTGAACAATTTAATACATTTATCACTTTTATGTGTCAAACAAACCACGTTTATCCTGCAGACTGTTAGTTCACTAGTTAGATTAGAGTCAAATAATCAAAACACTGTTTACCGATAAAACAAAAATGATGAAATTCGAGTCGCATATAAACCGAAGAATAAACACTGAATGTTTTGGTGCATCTTGATTTATGCAGAAAACGAACGCCCCCCCATCAACCCCCATCACCACCTCGTCTACTTGATTTCACAGTGGCGCATCAGTTCGGGACCCGACAGACAAACAGACAAAGCTCCGTTCCTCGTCTTTTGTTTCTTTCACAAGTCTGTTTCCAACGTTTCAGCTGCCGTTACTCTTTTTTATTGTGTCGTTTTTCTCCCATTTTTCTCCTTTTTTTCTCTCGTCAGCTCGGGGTACGACCTTCAAGAGGAAGTCGGCGTTAGTGCGACTGAACAGGTAATAAAGGGAGTTAGGCCGCGTTCAGACTGCAGGCAAATCTGATATATATCTGATTCCTTCTCATATCCGATTTTCAGGGCTGACTGTCCACACTGTTTTTAGCAAGTGTCCATATCGGATATGGCTCTGTTCAGACTGTGTCACATCACTGACTGATCTGACGGGTTGCCGTAGCAACGACGTCGGAGCGGAGGCGTCACCCAGCGCGTGTATTGTGTGAAGTCATGTATTTCTTTTATATATATATAAAAAATCCCAAAATATCTGTAGCCTACCGTTTCTGATTGGGTCGGCACTGCGCATCATTTTTAGACATAAAAATGAACGCATAAAGCAAAAGTTGTGTGATCGGCGGAGGGACCCGGTGTCCCAGCAAAATGAGAAACAGAGAAAGGTGTTCAGAACAAAACCACCAGCAAACTAACAAACCAACCAACAAAGCTCAGAGTTAACAAAACGAACCAGCAATTAATAACTGGCAGCCCCGCTCCATAACCTCTCCTCCTAGGAGGAGAGGGCCTGACGGGCTGCAGGTTCAGCCCGTCAGGCTGATTTATGGTTCCGCGTTACACCGACGCAGAGCCTACGGCGTAGGGTACGCGGCCACCCGCACCTACGTGGAAATGCGGTCTTTTTTTCTGCTATTAAAACATGATTTGTAATGTGAATTTGCAACACTCAAACTACAAATAATAGTTTTTGACGTGACATCAGAGATTGTACATGCTCTCTGTGAAAGGATGAGTAGCTCCACAAATGGAAATGGGCGGGTGGTTTGGAGCGTCTGGGACAGTCATATCCGATATGAGTGTTTGGAGCTGTTCACACTGACACGCATCTGCCCAAATGAGATATGGATCGGATATGAAACTACCTCCTGGAGGTGGTTTCCATCTGGTTTGCAAAAATCGGATATCATGCGGTTTGGGACTGTTCAGACTTCAAAAGAGTCATCCAGTTTCAATCTGGATGGGCTAAAAATCGGATATTTGCCTGCAGTCTGAACGCGGCCTTAAGGACGCGGATGTATGAGGAGTTTCTCCATCCTTCTTCAGTCTGGTCCTCTTCCACACGAGAACCAGTCTGGTTCCTCTGGAAACCCAGGTTTGATTTACGGGGGGAACCAGCCGGGGCTACGGTCCCCGTCTGGAGGTAGAAACAGATCCGTGACGAGTTCAGTGTGGACCAGCGTGCATCTGGGGTGTGGTTACCGCCGTCAGAGTCCTCCGAAACCTCAGAGACCTCAGAGACCTCAGAAACCTCCGAGACCTCAGAGACCTCAGAAATCTCAGAGACCTCAGAAACCTCCACAACCTCAGAGACCTCAGAGACCCCCGAGACCTCAGAAATCTCAGAGACCTCAGAGACCTCAGAAACCTCCGAGACCTCAGAGACCTCAGAAATCTCAGAGACCTCAGAAACCTCCACAACCTCAGAGACCTCAGAGACCCCCGAGACCTCAGAGATCTCAGAAACCTCAGATACTTCAGAGACCTCAGAAACCTCAGAGACCTCAGAGATCTCAGAGACCTCAGAGACCCCCGAGACCTCCGAGACCTCAGAAATCTCAGAGACCTCAGAAACCTCAGAGACCTCCGAGACTTCAGAAATCTCAGAGACCTCAGAAACCTCAGAGACCTCCGAGACCTCAGAGACCTCAGAAACCTCAGAGACCTCAGAGATCTCCGAGACCTCAGAAACCTCAGAGACCTCCGAGACCTCAGAAATCTCAGAGACCTCAGAAACCTCAGGGACCTAAGAAACCTTAGAGACCTCAGCAACCTCAGAGATCTCAGAAACCTCAGAGACCTCAGAAACCTCAGAGACCTCAAAGACCTCCGAGACCTCAGAAACCTCAGAGACCTCAGAGATCTCCGAGACCTCAGAAACCTCAGAGACCTCAGAAACCTCAGAGACCTCTGAGACCTCAGAAATCTCAGAGACCTCCGAAACCTCAGAGACATCCGAGACCTCATAGACCTCCGAGACCTCAGAAATCTCAGAGACCTCCGAAACCTCAGTGATCTCAGAGACCTCAGAAACCTCAGAGACCTCAGAGACCTCAGAGATCTCAGAAACCTCAGAGACCTCAGAGATCTCAGAGACCTCAGAAACCTCAGAGACCTCCGAGACCTCAGAAATCTCAGAGATCTCAGAGACCTCAGAAACCTCAGAGACCTCCGAGACCTCAGAAATCTCAGAGATCTCAGAGATCTCAGAGACCTCAGAAACCTCAGAAACCTCAGAGACTACTCCAACACCCCATAATTCCCCAAAAGGTTTTATACTATGCACAAAATACATACAAATAAATAAATACATAAAATTACCCAAAAATGATTCATATTGACCAAAACAATTATTATTTAGAAACTGTTATAAACAAATTTGGGATTGTTTTTTTTATTTCATTGCATAATAAACACGAAAAATAATGAAACATTCGGCTTTTTTGTGTATTATTTTATGTCAGGGATTATACGGTTAAAACTGGCGGGTTTCAGAGCCGGTGTGACCTGTTGGCTTTTATTAAACATTAAACATGAACCAAATACATAAAAATAGCCGTTGTCTCGCATCCTCCTTCCTCGCGGTCCAAGGTTTAAACCCGGAGTAACCGGAAGCCTGGAGTAACCGCGGCGACCCGTGCTCACCTGTTGGCCAGGGTGTCAACGCGCTCCCTGATGCGGTCCGAGTAGATGTTGCTCTGGCTGATCAGACTCTCGCCGGCCTCGATCACGGCCTTGATGCGGTGCAGGTTCAGCTCCATGGTGGTGGTGAAGTCCTTGTGCTTCTTGATGGCGGCTTCCACCGTCTCCACCGTGGTGGGCAGCTCCACGTGAGCGAGGGCCGACTCCTGGAGGAGGAAGGAAGCCGTGAGTCAACGCTCTGCAGCTGCTCTCATAAACCGTAAATGTATTCATGTACAAGGGCCACTGAAGATTAATCTGATCTAATCTAATCTGAGATTAAAGTCAGAATTCTGACTTTTTTCATAAAAACACAAAAAAGAATTTAGGGAGGATTTTTTTTTTTTCATTTCTAAAAAAGTCATAATTCTGAGTTTAATTTTAGAATTCTGACTTGAATCTTAGAAATCTGATTTTAATCTCAGAAATCCTGACTTTAATCTAAGAACTATGAAAAAAAAGTCAGAATTCTGACTTTTATATGAATATTCTGACTTTAATCTTAGAATTTCTGACTTTAATCTAATAATTTTGACTTTAATCTAATATTTCTGACTTTAATCTCAGAATTCTGACTTTAATCTTAGAATTCAGATTTTTTTTTTTAAATGAAAAAAATAATCCCTACATTTTTTTTGTTTTAGGTTTCTGGAAAAAGTCAGAATACTGAGATTAAGGTCAGAATTCTGACTTTTTTCTCAGAATTAAATTTTCTTTTCTTCAGTGGCCATGATCTTCTTCCGTATTTGGCTAATAAATGACATTTTAAAGCTGTTTTAGCATCAACCTCTCAAATGTGAAGATTTGCTGCCTTTTTTCAAGCTTTAGAGAGAATAGTTGGGCTTGAGCTGGATCGACAAAGGTAACTGATGGTGAAACTGATGGATTACCTGGTTGTTGAGGAAGGACTCGGCCTGCTTGACGTCCCGCAGGAACAGGTGGAAGATGTGGGCCTGGACCAGAACCTCCCTCCTGCTCTCCCACATCTCCAGCAGCTTGTTCCAGCCCACGTCCAGCTTCTGCAGCCACTGCTGCAGGGCGGCCTGCGGCAGCGGCGCCTCCTCCGACTCCAGCAGCTCGTTCATGGCCTGCAGCCGCTCGTAGTCCTCCTCGTACCTGCAACCAGCAACCTGAGAGGGTTATCACCTGGGAGGCGAGGCCCGCTGGCATGCCAGGCCCACAATAGGATGATCAGTGTTGTGCTAGTTACTGAAAAATAGTAACCAGTTACCGTTACTAGTTACTTCATGTAACTCAGTTAGTAACTCAGTTACTTAGACCAAAAAGTAATGCGTTACTATGAAAAGTAACTATTTAGTTACTTTAAATAAAAACATTTTTTTAAATGCTCTCATTAATGCCCCTCTAGCCTTCAGTTCAGCAGGTACTGTATGGATTTGCATTGTGCCTTGTGTTCTGCATTCTGATTGGCTAAACCAAAGATACTCTATACAGAAGATAGCACATTACCGTTACTGCCAATGGTTTGAATTTGGTA
Organism: Cololabis saira; assembly: GCF_033807715.1. Taxonomy (NCBI): domain Eukaryota; kingdom Metazoa; phylum Chordata; class Actinopteri; order Beloniformes; family Belonidae; genus Cololabis; species Cololabis saira. The sequence goes on along the minus strand of NC_084590.1, from coordinate 11,566,346 downwards.
TACACTTCCGGTCTCCTCAGTGGGCGTGGTCGCCCCTCTCCCCACGTCGTTTTGGAACATACAACACTAGATACAGTACAACTTTCTTCCAAAAAGACTTAAATAATAAAAATAAAAGTATTATTAAGCAAAGAAGCAAGTTTTATTTTAGTTTAAACTTCATTTTATCCGATGGGAAAATGATGAGAGCCAAATCTCGCGAGAGTGTGTTGCTCAGACAGAGACAGGTCTCAAACAAAGTTCATTTTCTCCTAATCTGTCGGTCTGAAAATTGCCATTTTGGTGTCAGAATGTTCAGAAGGTTTGTGGCTTTTGAAAAATGGGTCCCGTATTTACTTAGGTTACTATGGGGCGAAGGAATTGGTAATAATCTGTGCTCACGTTCACTTTTCCCATAGGACTCAATAGACTCAGGACCTACTTCCGGTCTCCTAAAGGGGCGTGGCAGTCACGTGACACAGATACAGGAAACCGAACCGTAGTGGGCTGTAGAGTTTATTGAACGTCTCTGGCTAAACAGTCTCCCTACTTCTTCACTTCCTGTATCAATAACTTTGGTTGCTTAGCAACAATGCTGAGAACGGCCAATGAGCGTCAGCAGCAGCTCAAGAACGGGAGCCTTTGATGAATCGTTCATTACAGTTCTCAAATATACTGTAACCAATGATAGCATGTTGGCTTATAAGAATCTTTTTGCCCAGAAGAAAAAAGAGCGACAAAACGACCCATAACTATTTTCTTCTCTCGAAAAAACACACCTGCACCGTGGCTTTAGGATAAAAAGATGCTACAGAGTCGGGATGCAGCATCAGAAGAGCAGTGGAATACCTGCGAGGCGGTGCTGATCTCCGCAATTTGAAGCCTTCTATAATAATTGTAAAAAGAATTTCACTTATCACAGGTTCTTTTTTGAATGTAACCCCTGCGAAAAACGAGGGATTTCTGTAATGACAATATCTCCACGTTGCGAAACTCGCCTTCTCTTGGCTCGCCATGACCGCTCATGTTTTTGAAAGCACACACACACGCCCACTACGTTTCCTACAGTCTCCGCGTGTGGGAAAAAAAAGCTTCACTGTAGCCAGAAATAACAGAGTAACGCACCCTTGGTAACGGTAACTGCGTTACTGAATTTAAAAAGTAATGCGTTATTATAATGAGTATTAGTTACTGCAAAACTAACAGCGTTACTGTAACGCGTTACTAAATAACGCATTAGTCCCAACACTGAGGATGATGTAAACAACACTGCTGCAACTGTGCAACTCTTTGAGTTTATCTATTGCTTCTCTGTGTGGCCGTAGGGGCAGTTGCTGAATTTGATAAATATTAATTGAAAGATTTTTCTGCAAGTTTGTTAATCTGTTGTCTGCTTCCATGGTCTTAATCACTGTGGATTACAATCTAACTACAACCAAAAGTCCTTACATCTAGTTTTACAAGTGTATTTGTGATGACAGGGAAGAACATAAGTTTATAGTGGCTGTGTGAATGATCAATAATCAGTATTATTGGCAGTAATAGAAGGGCCCCAAATTCAGATTTTGCTTAAGGCCCCATGGAGGCTCGGTCCGGCGTCCGTCACCTACCGGCCGATCTCCTCCTTGAGGGCGGCGTGCTTGTTGATGAGCTTCTCCGCCTCCTCCAGGTCGTTGGGGAGCTGGTCGGAGGCCGCGGCCGTCTGGGTCTGGACCAGCCAGGTGAGGAACGAGTCCAGGTCCTGCAACACGGGGAAACACACTTCTGTCAACAATTACAGTGTCAGGTTTTTATGGAAGAGTATTAGGGCCAGGCAGCAGAAAAATAAAAATAATATTTTAGGGGAGGAAGATTTTTTTTTTCATTATGTACTTCAAGAAAAAAGTTGAAATGTTGAGAAAAAAGTCGAAATATCGAGATTAATGTTGAAGTACAATTTCGAGAAAAAAGTCGAAATGTCGAGAATGATGTTGAAGTACAATTTTGAGAAAAAAGTCAGAATTTCTTGAATAAAGTTGAAATGTTGAGAAAAAAAGGCGAAATTTCGACTTTATTTACGACATTTAAACTTTATTCTTGAAATTGTATTTCACCATTATTCTCGACATTTCCACTTTTTTCTCAAAATTGTATTTCAACATTAATCTCGACATTTTGACTTTTTGCACAATAAAAAAAAATCTTCCCCTCTCAAATATTTTTTTCCTGCATGGCCCCTAATAATCTTATTCTTAAATCTTCCTAAATCCCTAATTGGCCTGGCAGTTTAAAAGGATGGGTGGTATTGATGGGGGCAGATCTGCTGCGTACCTGTATGAAGCTCTGTAGCCGGCTGGCCACCATCAGCGAGTCCTCGCACCCCTGCAGGGTCCGCTTCAGCTCCTCCCACTCCACGCTGATGCCATCGAAGGGCACCAGGATCTCCATGGCCCGGTCTCCGTGCGCCGTGGCCAGATGCTCCGCCTCCTCCTGCATCACCAGAACCAAGGCCCGTGAAGCCGCCGCCTCGGCACAGTTTCAGACATAGACAAATATACATAGACGCCCCATCGAGTGTTCTTGCCCGCTGCTGCGATACATCAACGTCGCCGCCATATTGGATGTGGCAAGACTGCGCTGGAAACTAATACAAGTAAATGGACTTATTTTCATAAAGCGCCTTTCTACAAAGAAATTTACGTTTTACGTCTCATTTATTCATTCACACACGCACTAATATACTTGGGAAACAGTTAGGCACCAAATATAATATATTTAATTTTCTTAGATGGCAAAAATAAGAACTTTATTGATCCCACATAGGAGTAATTAAAGGAGCCGTCTGTAAGAAATGGCCAAAACTGGTACTGCAGTCACTTTCAAAATATTGTTGAGCGGCGTGTACCCTCCCCCTCCTCCCCCGACCAGAGGTTGCCAGGTAGGCTGCAGAATGCAGCAGGAACGTAGACTGCCATGGCTGCGATAATTAGAGTCGAGCTGGCAACCCGGGTGCCGAAACAATACTGACTTGGTGATTGGGAGATAGGTGGAGGGTGGAGCTTCAGAAACAATACTGACTTGGTGATTGGGAGATAGGTGGAGGGTGGAGCTTCAGAAACAATACTGACTTGGTGATTGGGAGATAGGTGGAGGGTGGAGCTTCAGAAACAATACTGACTTGGTGATTGGGAGATAGGTGGAGGGTGGAGCTTCAGAAACAATACTGACTTGGTGATTGGGAGATAGATGGAGGGTGGAGCTTCAGAAACAATAGTGACTTGGTGATTGGGAGATAGGTGGAGGGTGGAGCTTCAGAAACAATACTGACTTGGTGATTGGGAGATAGATGGAGGGTGGAGCTTCAGAAACAATAGTGACTTGGTGATTGGGAGATAGGTGGAGGGTGGAGCTTCAGGCCAAAACAAAAAATGACAACATAAACATCAGTTGAGGGCTGCAACTCCTCTTTTTAAACTGGAATATCCTGGCTTGAGTGCTGTTGTCAGTGACATAAGTATTTGAAATGAACATGGTTTTAAATGTCTGTTGACATATCGGGGTCATTTTATGATTTGTTTTATTATTGCTCTTACATACAGCTCCTTTAATGTTATATCAGCTATAGAGAACAAGGTAGTGCCAAAAAACAATATATATCCCCCCTCACAAAAATAAGAAAAATAGAGAAACATATTTTCTCATCAACAAAACACGTTATTTTATTGTCTGAAAAATGGTTCAAATGTTATTTTATTGTCTGAAAAATGATTCAAATTTTATTTTATTGTCTGAAAAATGGTTCAAATATGTTATTTTTTTACTTGAAAAATTTTAAATATGTTTTGTTGATGAGAAAATATGTTTCTCTATTTTTCTTATTTTTGTGAGGGGGGATATATATTGTTTTTCGGCACTACCTTGTTCTCTATAGCTGATATAACATGAATTACTCCTATGTGGGATCAATAAAGTTCTTATTTTTACCATCTGATAAAATTAAATATATTATATTTGGTGCCTAACTGTTTCCCAAGTATATTAGTGCGTGTGTGAATGAATAAATGAGACGTAAAACGTAAATTTCTTTGTAGAAAAAGGCGCTTTATGAAAATAAGTCAATTTACTTGTATTAGTTTCCAGCACAGTCTTGCCACATCCAATATGGCGGCGTCGTTGACGTACGGCTCAGCGCTGGATGGGGCGTCTACGTATTCATGGTTTCAGACCCCACCAGAACCCAGGACCCCCCGCCGCCGGTCGTACCTGCAGGTGCAGCAGTTTGGGCTCCAGGACCGCCAGCGCCCCCTCCATGGTGGAGAGGCGTCTCTGCAGCGCCAGCACCCCCCCCAGGTCGCTGCCCACGTACTGGGTGGCGTCGATGGCTTTCCTCTTGTCCTGGATCTGGGACTTGATCTCGGCACACTCCAGCAGGTAGTTCTGCAGACGCAGCATGGAGTCCAGCTGGTCCTTCTTCTGCTCCACCAGCTCCACGATGCTGTTCCACCTGAACCACAAGTCCCAGGGAGGAACGTTACCAACGGATGACCACGACTACTAGAATTGTCAAATTGGTTTAATTCAATGTTTGAATTGTTAGAGGTTACTTACTGTTTAAATACTGTATTTGACCCGGTGTTTGTACGTTTTGACCGTATAGAAACGTAATTCTTGCCATTGTAATAATGAGATGTGTACCTTTACCTCTTTTCTCATTTTATTTGTTATTTACTGTTTAATTGTGTCTTGCCCCTTTTAATGTTCATGTAAAGCACTTTGAATTACCTTGTGTTGAATTGTGCCATACAAATAAACTTGCCTTGCCTTTACGACTAACATGTGACCCCTCAGAGGGAACTTTACTGCCCGAGACGCCAGTTTAGAGGCAGATGTGACTCATTTTCAGTAAAAGATGTAAAACTTCCAGTTTTATTTGAAAAAAAAATAAATCAAAAACTGCTTTTATTTCTCACAAATTGTGTTGTTTTTGTCAGCCTGTTTCAATTTTAGTTTTAGTCTAGTCTTTGGGTAAAGCTATCATTTTAGTTTTTATTAGTTTTAGTCACGTTCATTCTCCTTTTAGTCGTGTCAAGTTTCAGTCGACTAAAAGTCTGAGCATTTTAGTCTTATTTTAGGGAGAATTGTCCATTTTAGTCTAGTTTTAGTCAAAGATTATATTTAGCCAAACCCATTTTACAATTCAAACAAGGTTCTTATTATTATAATATTGTTACCTTATAGACTCAAGAATACATTCATTCCAAATACAAAAGACTCTAATTTGAGTTTACAACATATTTATTTTTCCACATTTCTCCCCGTCTTTTTCTTTTTCCTCGACACGTTGGGTTTTCTTTTCCACGTCTATGTAAGAAAGTGTATCTAAAGATGGTTCTTCTTCTTCCCCCAGCCCCAGAGCAGATCCCTGCGTTTCTCTATGTAACTTTGTTTTTAATTGTAGTGAATCTAGAGCTCTGCGTTAACGGCATCAGCCTCTAACTCTGCAGCTGCATCTTCTGGATCTGATTCCCCGCTGCAGCGACTGGGATTGAGGACTAACGTCACCCAGCAGAACTAAACCAGAGGAAACTACTGGAAACATCGACATTAAGGATCTTTGCTAGAACATTTTGTCTCGTTTTGGTCAACGAAAATGAAGACACATTTTACCAGAGTTTTTATTTTGTAATCTACATTTTAGTCTCGTTTTTATTCCTCTACGATATTGCATTATATATTTAATCATCGTTATCGTCACATGACCAGCATTTTCGTTGCGTCTCGTTTTCCTCAGGTGATAAAGGTTCGTTGACGACGATATTTAGTCATAACTTTTACAAAGCCGCCTGAGATATAAAATAAGTTCAATCCTTCCATCTGCTGCACACGGTTGTTCCTACAGAGGGCCACGGGGAACTGTTAAGAGTCTTTGGGAACCTGGAGAACCTGGAAAAAAAGCACTGGGAGAACATGCAAACTCCTCACAGAGGTCTAGGAACCCGAACCTTCTTGCAGCAAGGCACCAGGCTGCCCAGAAAATGCTAAATGAGCTGAATTTAATGCAGATTTTGGTATCATGAACTCCTCTGAATCGTGTGAGACGACCATTTATTTCTTTATTTTGGCTCTCTGCTCTGCGGACGCCTCGTCTGCTTTGCATATCGTCATGCAATATGTTTCTTCTGAATCTGCTCCAGACCAGCAGGTCTGATCCGCTCAGCCAGAAGAGACGCAGATACACACCAGCGCACACACACACACACACACACACACACGCACACGTCTCTGTGGCTGCGATGAGTCAATGGCAGCGAGACAAGAAAACAGTTCATTGACCTCAGATTTGTGAAAGGTTTCTTACAGCAGGGCGGTTGGTGATTCAAGCACATGCAGAGGCATCAGCGTCTCCTGACTGATTCTACCAGTTACATGTTGCTTTACTAGTCTTGTTCAGTGTCTCGGGAATCAATATACGAGACACACAGCTCCTGGAGTTGATGCTCTAGTCCACATTGAAGGATAACCCAGAAGAATATGTACATTTACTATCATAAAGGTGAGTAGAGACGCTGCTGTAAGCAGCTGCCGTCCGCTCAGGTGCAACCCTGAACGAGGAGATGAGCAGCAACCATCGTTTGTTTCTTATATCTTCAGTAGAAGTGACCTCATTCTGAGGGAGCGGACCGGCACAGATGGACCGGCACTGCGAGACCTTCGCCGTCCGCCAAGACACAAGCGGTCAATGGAAACGACAGAGATGAGGTAAAAATACATCAAAAAAACATTAAAATGCAGAGTTCATTGGGAGTTTTACCCGACTGGAGACGGTAGTAAGGAGAAAGACTGTAGCAGACAACGCTGTGACACTTCCACCCACTAGTGACGTGGAAAGTTGGAAAGGATCCAAGGTTCTTATAAAATTTTATAAAATTGGATAAAATAGACAGTGGAAAAAAAGAAAAGAAAACCCTGGCCGCCGGGGCTAATATTAGTGGTAAAACCGAACATGCAGGACGTTGGTTTATGTCTCTATCCATAGAGATACCAAAAAAAACAAACACTAATTAGAAAACTGTTACAGACAAAATTAGAGTAGATGCAAGTTTCAAAGTGTAAAAAACGCTTTACATACATACGATTCTAATTGTACCGGTAATTATCTGTGTATTATTTCATATATTAATATATAAGCATTATTATTATAATTGGTATTATAGTAGCATCAGTAGTATAATATATAAGTTGTTTTAACTGTACTGAATATGAGGCTTTAAGGGGATAAAATGTGATTTTAGAGAGCAGTCAGACTGAGTTGCGATCAGATCCTCTAGTGTGTGATGTAATCTGTAATCTGAACAGACCGGTGATCAGCTGGGGGGTGGAGGACGGAGGGCTGGATCATTCCAGTCTGATCGGAGTCTGTGATGTCACGGGCATCGTATACTTCTGCTTATCGTACAGTAGTACAAGTTTTAGTAATTGCTCTTTGCAGTAAAGCCGCTGCAGGATGAGCAGCACTGTTGAGGTCTTTAGCATTTGAGTTTTGTTGCGACCCCCTCGGTTCCACCTCTGGGATCAACCTGTCTGACTCCCGACTTTGAGACCCCTTGAAACAGTAGGGCTGCGGGGTAAACAACTATTTGTAAAACGATTAATCAGGTGATTATTTAAATCGATTAGTTGAGTAATCTATTGAGTAATTGGACGATTATTCTAACAATTACTTTTCTGTTGTTAGATTAATAAAAACCATAATGTATCAGATAAATATAAACATATTTAATAATATAGTTTATTTAATGCAGTTTTTCAGTCCAAAATAAAAACATAAAATAAAATTATACAAAATAAAAAGACCAACCTGTTTATTCTTACAATCCAACAAAAATCTCTCCTGTACAAAATGACTAAAGATTTAAAAAATGCAAAACACTGGGCCGTGCACAATGTTTTGTATATTATATTATTAAAAATAACGTTAAAAGTACGTTAGTAATGTTAAAAATAATAATGATGCAGACCATAATTTGATCATGTGACGTTCGTTATTTTGCAATTATTTTGTGCAATTATTATTGTCCCGTCCAAAAGAAACGGACGGATGGGAGTCTGGTAATAACTCCAAAAAGGCATTTTAAGTATTTAAGTATTTACTGTAATTTAAAGTATTCACAGACTTTTGATAACTTAGGGCTGTTTTCTGGGGCTTTTTGCAGAACTTTGTTGTGAGGAGGTTGCAGTTTCAGTCTCCATTCTGCAAAGTGTGAACTGTTTGTTTTTGGTGACCCACGTGTGTGTGATGATGCGTCAACGACAAAATATGATGACGACAATATTTTGAAGTCGACACGTTCTTCGATGTTTCCCTACTTCACGTCGGGGCTGTTTGCACAGACGTGTCTCAAGTTAAAGGAAGATTAGTGCTTGAAACAGCAGCTCAGGTTTTATTCATCCGTTTCCAGATGTTAAAAGAACAAAGAGCGAGTGGCGTGACTGTACCTGGAGTTGAGGTGGTCCTGGCAGCCTCGGACCTCCGTGGAAGAGGGGTGACCTCCGTCCAGGAGCTGCTGGACGATTTGATTGACGTCCAGGATCCGTCCCATCAGGCTGTTCATCTCCTGGTCCAGGCTCTCGAACCTGCAACGGAGGGGCATTGTGGGTGGTGGCCAGTACTAGAGTTGTAAAAATAAAACAGCACTGACCAAAACACCTGCAGAAATACTGCAGGAATGACATAGCAGCAGTTAAATGCAGCCTTCTGTAAGCTTTAAATATCCACTGGGCTTACATCAAATACATCAAAACACAACAATAAAAACAGTTTTCTGAACTTATCAATGTGACTCTGTCCTTCACAGGATAAGTAAAATGGATCACTGCAAAAACTCAAAATAAGAATATTTGTCCTATTTCTAGTTAAAATGTCTCATTTTAGTAAAAAAAATCTTATTACGCATAAAACAAGACTCATCACTGGAAAAAACAACAATTTTCACCTGTTTCAAGTAGATTTTCACTTGAAATAAGTAGAAAAATCTGCCAGTGGAACAAGATTTTTTTGCTTGTAATAAGAAGATAAATCTTGTCCCACTGGCAGATTTTTCTACTTATTTCAAGTGAAAATTTACTTGAAACAGGTGAAAATTGTCAAATAAGTTATTTTTCTGGTTTTATTTTTCTGGTGATGACTCTAAATGTTGAAATAGCAGTAAAACCCCATTCATTGATGAAATGACATAAGGGATGGAAAGGAGGGATGGCAGTTTTACAGGGGGGATGATTTGGACCATTTTTATTACAGGGGGGGATGCCATCCCCCCTCATCCCCCCTCATCCCCCCTCAACTCCAGTACTGGTGGTGGTGCGGCGAGGGATCCATCGTGGGGAACCTTCCTCCCCCCCTCCTCACCTGTGCGCCACCACCTCCACGTCCTCCAGCTTCTCGGGGATCTCCATCCGGTCCAGCCACTGCTCCTTCTCGTCGATCCACAGCTCGCAGGCGTTGACCTCGCTGAACATGTGGTAGACGGCGAGCGCGTCGTGGAGCCACTGCTGCCGGAGCACCGCCACCTCCGCCACCTCCGTGTACAGCTGCTCCACCTCCCCCATGCGCATCTGCACCTCCTGCAGACGGAGGACAGGATTTTAACCAGACATTTAAAGACCAGTACCAGGAAAGTCCAGCGTCTCTGCTTCTACCCGCCTCCTGATCGCGGAACTGCAGCGGCAGCGCCACCATGTGTTTGCGCAGCGCCAGCACGTGCAGGCGGTGCTTGTCCACGGCCTCGGTGACGCCGCGGTGCTTCTTCAGCAGCGACTGCGTGGAGTATTCGTCGTGGCCGAAGTCCTCGCTGGACACCAGGCGGTACGCGTCCTGCAGCCAGGCCACCAGGTCGTCCGTCTCCGTGGAGAACTGGAAGAAGTTGAGCGCCTCCTGGAGGTGGCTGAGGTGCTGCGCCGCCTGGTCCTCCAGCCGCTTCCACTCGCACTTCACCTCCATGATGCGCTCCTGGATGCCCGCTGTGCCGAAGCTCTTCTCGCTCAGGATCTGCTTCCCCTGCTTCATGGTGTTCTGCAGGCGGAGACAAAAACGTTTACGGCGGGAATAAAACTGCTTTCGTCAACGAAAATTATGACTAAATATCGTCGTCAACGAACCTTTATCACCTGAGGAAAACGAAATGAGATGCAACGAAAATGCTGGTCATGTGATGATAACGATAATTAAATATATAATGCAATATTGTAGAGGAATAAAAACGAGACTAAAATGTCGATTACAAAATAAAAATGAAATGTTCAAACAAAGATCCTTCATATAAACTCAAATTAGAGTGTCTGCTGTATCTATCTTCCACATAGACGTGGAAAAGAAAACCGAATGTGTCGTCGAAAAAGAAAACGATGGACAGAAAATTTGAGCATCTTCTGTATCTGGAATGAATGTATTCTTGAGTCTATAAGGTAACAATAATATAATAATAAATATATAATAAAAACCTTGTTTGAATTATAAAGTGGGTTTGTCTAATTACAATCTTTGACTAAAACTAGACTAAAATGCTGAAGAGTTTTAGTCGACTGAAAAGGAAAGTGACTAAAACTAATAAAAACTAAAATGATAGCTGGACCCAAAGACTACACTAAAACTGAAATTGAACCAGGCTGCCAAAAACAACATAATTTGTGAGAAATAAAAGCAGTTTTAGATTTTTTTTTCAAATAAAACTGGAAGTTTTACATCTTTTACTGAAAACGGGACTCAAACATTTGAGCGGGGACTGTTTGATGAGCTGCACACACACACACACACACACACACACACACACACACACACACACACACACACACACACACACACACACACACACACACACACACACACACACACACACACACACACACACACACACACACACCTGCAGCAGCGACCGGTGCGCCAGCAGCTCGCCGGCCAGAGTCTTGTGTTTCTGCAGCAACCTGAGGACGCTGCTCAGGTCTTTGCCGTGTCCCTGAGCCGCCAGGATGAAGCTTTTCTCCCGGATCCAAGCCTCCGATTCCTCCAGCTCCTAACGGGATGAAACACGGCAAAAAAACACTGGTTTATTAAAGTCCTTATCTCCAAAAATCAACAGGTTGAAAAGAAGAAAAAAAGCAAAGAAAGAAGGATGTAGAGAAAGACTGAAAAACAGAAAGAGGGAAATACATTTATTTAAAAAGATAAGATGATAAAGGGTCTCTACAACTGAAAAAAAACATAATAATAATATAATGTAGATGTCCAATGTGTGAAAACTGATCCCACGTTGTTTCCGACCTCAAAAGTGTAAATTACTCTGAATCAGTGACATGAGACAGTTTATCCAGACTGAAGATAAACGAGGCGCCAGACATGTTGAAACAAATTCAACATGTGATGATACAAAAAAGAACAAAAAACATCATGTTTGTTAATTAAATCATTATTTTCCACTAATGTTAATTAAAATTGTCCATTATAGAACTTTTAGGAGGAATGTTGAGAAGAAAATAATGGAGACCAACCTCTCCTCTCGTTGGCATTAATTCTGTATAACTAGAGCTGAGCTGTGAAGTCCGCTGCTAAAAACCTGCTCAAAACACCTCAGATAACAAAAACTGGACCTTCAGCTTGTTTGGACTAGGTGGAAACGCGTAATCGACCCCGAATACCTGAAAAAAAGCCCACAGTTTCCTGGACTCCTCCAGCTCGGCGCGTCTCTTGGCGGCCAGTTGCTTCAGCTCCTCCACACAGGAGGAGACGTGGCTGACGCGGTTACAGATCACCTGCGGGTCGCACGGCTGGTAGCCTGAAAAAAACAATAAAATACGGTGACCATGAAAGAAAACAGCAGGAGACAAGTTATCAGAAGATTAAATAAATCTCAAAGTTAAGGGGAAACCGAGGGGATCCTTGATTCCTGGTGGGAAACACACTTGCAGCCTTTTAATTATAATATCAAAAAAGATCTTTATACTTCTATTTCTGAAACGAAAAGTCCCATAAACACGTAAAGTTGAGGTGGAAATGATTTACAAAAGCAAACATGAACATTAGAGGTGGGTGCAATTCATTGATGTGTCGATGCATCGCGATGCGTCACGTGACGATTAAGAATCGATTATTAAAAAAATAAATAAATAAATAAAAAAATTTAAGTTATCCTATCCAGATTCCAGACTGAATAAGCTGCTGAATCATTTCATTTTCAAGAATGCACATTTCTTATTGTTCACTTGAAATATGGCAGATATGTTTACACTAAGTACATATCTGGTTTACTTGAATTAATGAACTCATTAAATCCAGGGCTTGACCGTTTTCAGTGTTTTCCGCCAATAGAGGGCGCTCTCATGCAAGTGCAGCTTTCCCTGGTCAAAGTTAAGTAAGTCAAAGAGCAAATGTTTACATAGTCATAAAATAAATTATTTTGTGTCTTTGAAAAATACATGTCAAATGTTCAAATAACCTTGTTATTTACTTAATGAGTGTTGTTAGAGGAACTGAGTTAATTGATTGGCTATTTATTTACAAATGTAGCCACAGATGAAGACAAAATCAATCTTGTATGGAAAAAAGCATTAAAAATCACAATAATCGAAGAATCGTGGCACCAATAATCGAATCGAATCGACAATCGTTATAATCGAAGAATCGAAGAATCGAAGCTCCAATAATCGAAATCGAATCGAATCGTGAGGTACCCTTGTTTGCACACCCCTAATGAACATAAACGTCTCCATGGAAATGAGCAAAAGAATCAACAGCCTGTAATTCAGCTGTCCGTTTTATCCATTTTTGATCTTAAGCAAGTTGAGTGAACCGGCAGTTGCCGAGCGTAAAAGCTAACTTTACCAGAAGATTATTTAGCAAAGGTGGAAAATGGATATTTATGTGCTCTACCACTTCGATAAGAGGATCACTCTGAGGATAGACCACATGACCACGGAGGAAATAATTGTCATTTTCCAGGTATGTTTTTCTCTATTTATTTTTTATTATTATTATGATTATTACATTATTATTTAACGTTACGTTAACTCAGCCAAAACAAAAGGATTGCTAAAATTAATCAATCTCTATACAAGTTTTACAAATGAATAAAAGAAACTTTACCGTTCTGATTGGTACACATTTTTTATATATTGAATTTCTAATAATTGAATTCCAAAGATTTGTATTTTATTTTGCAGATTATTTAGGTGAATAACCACTTAGAGGAATCTGAAAATGTAAAGTAATCCAAAGGCATTTATGATTGTGATTGTGAAACGTGTGTGTGTACAAATGTGATCATTTGAATAAGAACAGTGTTCTGGGCGTCTCTGTTAACTCATGTTTCCACCAGAGGTGCAGAAAGAAACTGTCTCAACGTGCTCGTATTTCCCCAATCGGAGGGATGACTCCAGCTCCTCGGACCTCGTCACCAAAATCTGTCCGATCATATCTAAATGATCCTCAGGTCCGGTCATTATGTTAGTTTTGCGGGACTCGCAGTAACGCCAGAGACGTCACTTCCAGCTCACTGGACTTGCTTCAGATCAAAAATGGATGAAACGGGAAACGGTCATTATCCGTTTTTTCCATTATTCATTTGAGCGTAAAATCGAAAACTGAAAAAACATGTCTTCATTTTAGTTTGGAGACAAATACTGAGAAAATTAGTTGTTTTTTCATTTTCTTAACTTTTGTTTTTTTTTTGAAAAACGAGTGATACATGGATTTTAACCGCGAGCCCCCCCCGCCACAACGGGCGTGCGCCTCCGTACCCTCCACGGTAGTGAACTTGAGCGCGGCCGTGTTGAGCGTCTCCACCCTCTCGGCCTGCACGGCGATGTCGGCCTCCTGCAGGTTGTGCTTCTGCAGCAGGTCGTCCACCTCCAGGAGATGCTTCCCGAAGTCCTTGGAGAGCAGTTGGACCTGAGAGGGAACCAAGAAAGATGGAATGAAATGGAAACTAGTGCTGTCAAGCCATTAAAAATGTTTTGCGATTAATTAATTAAGATCTGTAATTGATTAATCTAATTAATCTCTTTTTTGATCTCACCTAAAAATTGCTGAGAAAAGCCCTCAACTTGAGGCTTTTTCCTTTAAATTCATTACATTATTGTGGCAGATCAAAACATTGATATATAAAAACAAAAAAGTGGCTTTATAAAGTCATTTATTTATTTATCTATTTTAATACCTTTATCAATAGTGTCGTCGGGGCGTTTTAGAAATGTAAATTCCCCATTAACTGGAGCGACAACTTCCACATGCTCACTTCAAGGTGGGACTGACCACCGCATAAACACAGATTTCAAAATAAAGGCAACTCGCAAACAGAAAAAGTAAAGTTTGAGAAAGTTCGCTAAATATTCCTGTAATTAATTAATCGCAATTAACGCGCTAATTTGACCCCCCTAATGGAAACACACCTTCCTGTCACGGTTTTGTCAGTTCCTGTTTTATTTTCGAATCCGTGTCTTGACTTTCCTTGTTCCCATCTGTCCTGATCGTCTGCACCTGTGTCTCGTTACCCCTCTGTGTTTACCTGGGCTGCGTCCCAAATCCCACACTTCCACCCTAATGAGTATGCAAAATTACTATGTGAGATTTCTTAGTGCGTCCGAAACATTAGTACGTACTCAATAGTGTGCGCTATCCATACTCATTCTGGAGAAATGTATTGGTGTGGATTGATGGACACTAGCTAAGCAGAAACTTCCCACAATGCAATGCAGCGGTGTTTGGTTGCTAAGTGATACGTATATGTCACAATTAAGTATAATAATAGTATTATATAATATTTATATTATAATATTTGTATATACTGTAATAATATTATATAATGTAATCTTGTTTGGGCCAGGATAAACAGGAAATAGCGGAGCGGTGCTGCTACTGCTGCTGTGACACGTCACTTCCTCCCAACGGCAGGAAGTGATGTGTGTGCTCTTAATAGTACGTCCGAGTTAATGCACACTACTGATATTTACTCAAAAGTGTGCCGAATTTAAGTATACTTTTTAGTATATACTGTTTAGTATGGCATTTCGGACGGAGCCCTGGTCTTGTTTTCCCCTTGCTCCCTGCTGGTCCGTACTGTTTCATCCTTCCATGTTTTTGTTTAGGTATGTCATGTTCATATTCTGGTTTTTGGAATCCTGCTCAGCAGCGCTTTTTGTTAATAAATCACTATTTTTGGAACTCCTGCATCTGGGTCTTACTCCAACCGGTTCCTGACACTTCACCTGCAGCTTTCCTCGCTCTGACGGCATAGTTTCCTGCCTCTCTAGTAGGGATGGGCGGTATGGACTAAAAAATTTATCACGATCATTTCTGGCATTTATCCTGATAACGATAAAAATGACGATAAAAAAAATATCAATTCAACTCCACCTTTGTAACTATAAATCTATCACCACATTCAGTCTTTGGAGCCAAATCACGGCTCGCTGTTTCTTTCTTTCTTTCTTTCTTTCTTTCTTTCTTTCTTTCTTTCTTTCTTTCTTTCTTTCTTTCTTTCTTTCTTTCTTTCTTTCTTTCTTTCTTTCTTTCTTTCTTTCTTTCTTTCTTTCTTTCTTTCTTTCTTTCTTTCTTTCTTTCTTTCTTTCTTTCTTTCTTTCTTTCTTTCAGGCTCATATCGTTCTTTCTATCTTTCTTTCAGGCTCATATCGTTCTTTCTATCCTTCCTTTCAGGCTCCCTTCCTTCCTTCCTTCCTTTCAGGCTCCCTTCCTTCCTTCCTTCCTTCCTTCCTTCCTTCCTTCCTTCCTTCCTTCCTTCCTTCCTTCCTTCCTTCCTTCCTTCCTTCCTTCCTTCCTTCCTTTCAGGCTCCCTTCCTTCCTTCCTTCCTTCCTTTCAGGCTCCCTTCCTTCCTTCCTTCCTTTCAGGCTCCCTTCCTTCCTTCCTTCCTTTCAGGCTCCCTTCCTTCCTTCCTTCCTTCCTTCCTTCCTTCCTTCCTTCCTTCCTTCCTTCCTTCCTTCCTTCCTTCCTTCCTTCCTTCCTTCCTTCCTTCCTTCCTTCCTTCCTTCCTTCCTTCCTTCCTTCCTTCCTTCCTTTCAGGCTCCCTTCCTTCCTTCCTTCCTTTCAGGCTCCCTTCCTTCCTTCCTTCCTTTCAGGCTCCCTTCCTTCCTTCCTTCCTTTCAGGCTCCCTTCCTTCCTTCCTTCCTTCCTTCCTTCCTTCCTTCCTTCCTTCCTTCCTTCCTTCCTTCCTTCCTTCCTTCCTTCCTTCCTTCCTTCCTTCCTTCCTTCCTTCCTTCCTTCCTTCCTTCCTTCACGTACGTTGTGCGTGGATTTAATGCAGAAACATAAATCAGCTTTACACAGAACCATCATCAACGGGAATTTATCGTTTTTACCTTGAGATGACAAATTCTTACCGTGGGGAATTTTTTTGACGGTTTATCGTGAACGGTAAAATATCGCCCATTCCTACTCTCTAGTCGAACTGCCGTACCTGCGTGTCCTCCATCCAGTCGATCATGTACACCATGTCCTGGAAAGTCTTCTGCAGCGCCAGGTTCTTCTCCAGCCGCGTCTTCCTGCCGCCCACCAGCTCCTTCAGCAGGCTCCACTGGCCCAGGATGTTCTCCTTCCGCGCCAGGATGCGCCGGATGTCGTAGTAGCCCTCCGCCTCCATCTCCGCCGACAGCTCCACCACCACGCCGATCCGCTCCTCGTACGAGGCGATGTCCGCCTCGATGGCCTCGTGCTTCTTCATGGCCGCCTCCACCGCCGGCAGGTCGTAGCCGAAGTTGTCCTGGAGGCAGAATCACGAGAGGTCAACGACGAGGACGAGTGGTGGGGGAAAGTTGCTTTCATCAACGAAAATTATGATAAATATCGTCGTCAACGAGCCTTTATCACCTGAGGAAAATGAGACGCAACAAAAATACTGGTCATGTGACCATAACGATAATTAAATATATAATGCAATATCGTAGACGAATAAAAACCAAACTAAAATGTAGATTCGAAATTATAAATCTACTAAAATGTGTCTTCATTTTCGTTGACCAAAACGAGACAAAATGTTCTAACAAAGATCCTTAATCTTCATGTTTTCAGTAGTTTCCTCTGGTTTAGTTCTGCTGGGTGACGTTAGTCCTCAATCCCAGTCGCTGCAGCGGGGAATCAGATCCAGAAGATGCAGCTGCAGAGTTAGAGGCTGATGCCGTTAACGCAGAGCTCTAGTTAACGTCAATTAAAAACAAAGTTACATAGAGAAACGCGGGGATTTTCTCTGGGGCTGGGAGGAGAAGAAGAAGAACCATCTTTGGATACACTTTCTTACATAGACGTGGAAAAGAAAACCCAATATGTCGCCGAAAAAGAAAGACGGGGAGAAATGCAGAAAAATAAATATGTGGTAAACTCAAATTAGAGTCTTCTGTATCTGGAATGAATGTATTATTGAGTCTATAAGGTAACAATAATATAATAAGATAACCTTGTTTGAATTGTATTGGCTAAATTGGCTAAATACAATCTTTGACTAAAACGAGACTTAAATGGTCCTGGATAATTCTGACTAAAATAAGACTAAAATGACTTTTAGTCGACCGAAACTTGACACGACTAAAAGGAGAATGAACGTGACTAAAACTATCCATCCATCCATATTCTGGACAGCTCGCCAGTCTATCGCAGGGCCACATATACATACAAACAACCAGACATACTCACACCTACGGGCAATTTAGAATCATCAATTAACCTACTACGCACTGGACTACGCGCTTTGGACTGTGGGAGGAAGCCGGAGTACCCGGAGGAAACCCACGCAAGCACAGGGAGAACATGCAAACTCCACACAGAAAGACCCTGCTGGGCCTGGGAGTCGAATCGGGAACCTTCTTGCTGTGAGGCAACAGTGCTAACTATAGGGTTGCCACCTTTCAGAAATAGAAATAAGGGACGCCCCGATTTCAGCAGCGCAGGCGCCAAAAAAAAGGACATCCCCAAAACTTCTAAAATGCATAGAAATGTATTTATGTTCTATGAAAAAACTAAACGCTTTGATTTAAAGTGCTTTAATAGCATTGAACTTGCATGACGGTACAGACAGCCAACCATACTAGCAACTGAAATAGCCTCTTATGCTACGTATGTCCACATCAGCCCAGATGTAGAATATTGCCTACAGGTGAAGAATATGGTGTAAAAGTTAGTTTATTTCAATAATTCAACTAGAATATGGTGTAAAAGTTAATTTATTTCAATAATTCAACTAGAATATGGTGTAAAAGTTAATTTATTTCAATAATTCAACTAGAATATGGTGTAAAAGTTAATTTATTTCAATAATTCAACTAGAATATGGTGTAAAGGTTAACTTATTTCAATAATTCAACTAGAATATGGTGTAAAGGTTAACTTATTTTAATAATTCAACTAGAATATGGTGTAAAGGTTAATTTATTTCAATAATTCAACTAGAATATGGTGTAAAAGTTCATTTATTTCAATAATTCAACTAGAATATGGTGTAAAAGTTAGTTTATTTCAATAATTCAACTAGAATATGGTGTAAAAGTTAATTTATTTCAATAATTCAACTAGAATATGGTGTAAAAGTTAGTTTATTTCAATAATTCAACTAGAATATGGTGTAAAAGTTAATTTATTTCAATAATTCAACTAGAATATGGTGTAAAAGTTAGTTTATTTCAATAATTCAACTAGAATATGGTGTAAAAGTTAATTTATTTCAATAATTCAACTATAATATGGTGTAAAAGTTAATTTATTTCAATAATTCAACTAGAATATGGTGTAAAGGTTAACTTATTTCAATAATTCAACTAGAATATGGTGTAAAGGTTAACTTATTTCAATAATTCAACTAGAATATGGTGTAAAGGTTAATTTATTTCAATAATTCAACTAGAATATGGTGTAAAAGTTAATGAAAATACAGTACAAATCGTGTCCCGTATTAGTACAATACGGGCTAACTAGCAAACTAGCTAACTACCAAGTCACCGTGCTGCCCTGACTAAAACTAATAAAAGCTAAAATGATAGTTTGACCCAAAGGCTAGACTAAAACTAAAGTTGAAACAGGCTGACAGAAACAACACTAGTTTGGTGGCGTCCCCTCACCTGTGACACGAGCCGCTGGTTCTCGTTGAGCCACGCCTGCCTCATGGTGGTCTTGTGGTCGAAGCGCTGAGCCAGCAGCTCCAGCTTCTCCTGGCGAATCAGCTCCTTGCGCAGGGCCACGCCCCTCTCGTGCTCCGCCTTCTCCAGCCTCTCCCACGCCTTGTTGATGTCGGAGATCAGCTTCCCCTCGTGAGGCACGTACGGTTTCTGGTTGTTGGCTCTGAGTTTGCTTTGGATGGTGAAGAGGAGAACCTCCAGGTTCCCCTTCTCCTGGAACCTGGGGGACAAACAGGAAGTGATGTCACAGCTCAGCATCACCTCCCGCCCTTAAAGCGGCACAATGTAACTTTCGGTTTTTGTTGAGTTTGGCGGCTCTTTTGGACAAAAGCGGTAGTGCTTTACCAGAAAGAACTACATTTCCCATGAGCACCAGCGCGTACTGCCGGAAAGCTCCTGTCCCCGTCGCGTGCATTTGTTTTGGTAGTGAACATGGGCGTCAGTTTGATTTCAGAAGTGCTGGGGACATTTACCATAAACCTGAGTAAGGTTTGAAAAGTGCTGGGTACGAGCTACACCCATTACTTCCGAATTGAGATTTCATGATAAATAATAGGCATTGCTTATTATTATTATTATTTTAATATTGCTGATCATGGCTTACAGTTTAAGAAAACTCAAATATCCTATCTCAAAAAATGTGAATATTCTGGGAATCTTAATCTTAAACTGTAAGCCATAATCAGCAATATTAAAATAATAAAAGGCTTGCAATATTTCAGTTGATTTGTAATGAATCCAGAATGTATGACATTTTTAGACTCCAGAAAAATAAAGGACTTCACAATCACAATATTCTAATTTTCTAAGACAGTCCTGTAAACTGGTTTGTGTCGTTGTGCTGAACCACTTGCGAATATCCATGGATACTTTGTGTTAACGGAGCAGCAGAGAGCAGCGTCTTGCTGCTGCAGGAAACTGCGCGCTGGAAGCAGATCAGTGACGGACATTGACTGATTTATGGTTCTGCGTTGCACCAACGCAGAGCTTACGGCGTAGGATACGCAGGGATCCGAACGTACGCAGCGCGACGCTGCGTAACCTACGCCGTAGGCAACGCCATCCATTTAACGCAGAACCATAAATCAGGCTTGACGCGCGCGCATTTGTCAGTTTTCTTTTCGTCTTTTCAACTGAGCATGAAGACACATAAAATGAGGGTGCAATGCATGCTTATGCACCCTCGTAGAACCGGGCCTGCGGAACGCAACTTTTAATTCCCATTTCCCAAGCCCTACCTGGAGGTGAAGCCCGAGTCCTCCCGGCTGTCTGGCACATAGAAAGATCTGGGCACAGACGCAGCAGGTCCTGTTGTCCCGCCACAAAGATTTTGCTGGCCTTAATGTTTCCTGTGTTTTATTTTTCTTCATTATTGATAAATTTAGTGTTGATGTGTGTGTGACAGACGTGTGTGTGTGACAGACGTGTGTATGGGGCGTTAAGGAAAATACGGGGCAAATCGCGTCTTACTTATTTATTTTTTTAAATTTTTTTTAAGTGGTGGGGACAAATCTGCTCGTCAGACAAAGTGGTGGGGACGCGTCCCCACCGTCCCCGGTGGAAATGACGCGCCTGGTAGTGAATGAAATAAGACGGGACGGACTTTCAAAACTACTTTTCTGTTTTCAGCGGTCGTTTGCAGGATGGATAGCGAAGAGGTAATGTATCTATTTTTGGCTAAATAATATAATATGACGATGTTGAAAATCACTAACTTCAACTTGGTTTTATTAGTGAAGTCACCCCCGCCCCCCTGTCCTGTTTCAGCGAGATAATGCAGCCCAAACTACAAACGTTTTTTAGAGGGACTTCGTCATAAATTAGTAGTCCAACATACTTACTGACAAGATAAAACTTTTATTTTCTCTGGTTTTTCCGCTGCTTTGGCCATGATACCAGCTTCTGCTGAGCTCTGCGCTCCACGTCCCGCTCATTTTCGTCTCGACTACGAATCGGGAAGGAGGAGGAAGTGACGTATGCCGTAAAGCAGTCAAAGCCGTAAAAATGTGGTGTGGAAGGGTTCCTACCATGCTCCTCAAAGTTACATAGTGCCAGTGAAGGCGATACAGACCCCTCAGACCATGACAGAGGTGTCATTAAACCTGTTGGAAGTTGATGTACCATCACAATGACTGGAAATATTACATTAAGGTGGAAAAGTTACATAGTGCTGCTTTAAACAAAGTCCTATCGCGTTGCACGTTAAAGGGGACCTATTATGGCATCTAATACCTATTTTAAACAGGCCTTGAATGTCTTAAAAACAAGCTTTTTATTGTTTTTGCTAAATAAATGAGAAATTCAGCCTCTGAGCCATGTCTTTATCTTCCCATTCTCTAACCTCATTATCTATGCGGGATTCTGAGTGGGCGGGGCTATGATAATGAGGCTCTGTGCTGATTGGCTGCCTGAATGACGCGATACACCGCTACGAAAAAATGTTGGAAGCTCCGGAGTTAGTTGTGGGCGTGGTTTCACGCATCGGAGGCCAACCGATGTAAATCACATTTTGGTTATGTAACGACAGGAGCAGAATCTGAACGGCTCGTAGATCCACATCACACTGGACGGCTCATCCGGGCGGCTGTACAGACTCTGCAGAATTTGGTTGCTTTCCTCCTTCTCTGAGTTGGCAGGCTGAGGGGAGACCACTTTATAGATGTTAAAGCAAGAAGTGTTTTTCATAATACGTCCCCTTTAAAGGAAAAACTTT
This sequence comes from Cololabis saira, assembly GCF_033807715.1. Taxonomy (NCBI): domain Eukaryota; kingdom Metazoa; phylum Chordata; class Actinopteri; order Beloniformes; family Belonidae; genus Cololabis; species Cololabis saira. The sequence goes on along the minus strand of NC_084590.1, from coordinate 11,544,513 downwards.
CAAAAACTAGTTCAAGATGATGGAAGGTCACTCTCTGGGGATGATACTTCAGGCAAGTAATCGGCGTATTGCTCAAGGGCAGCTCCGCAGCAGGAACGCTCGCTCACAGACAGGACGGAGGCCTCGGGATGCGAAGGTGACCTCTCTGCTCCTTCTGCCGCTGTGACGTCCAGCGTCGACGCCATTAATCATTTTCCTCGAGAGTCGACCCCGCGACGGCCTGAACGTTCAATCCCGACTTCAGACGGGACGACGGCGGCTAAAAGAGACTATCTTTGGATATGAACACGGCATCGTCGTGGAACCAAAACGAAGCAAAGGAAGGAACCAAATCAGCTGGAAATGTGGAGATAAAGGAGCCGAAACATCGGACCAGAATATCCAGCGTCCTGAACTCCAGACTGATGGACACCTGCAGCCTCCACATCTTCTTGTTTCTCTCATAATTAGACTGGAAAAGGGCCGAAGAGTGAAAGTCAGAACATGCTCAATTCAGATATGTTCCTCAGATCAGATTTTTTTGTTTGGCTGTTCACGTCACTTTTTAAAATGTCGGCCTGTATCAGATTCCAGTTTCAAACTGACCCGCATGCACAAGAAGAACAATAACAAAGATGTCAGACGGAGCACTAAAGTTGGGGAGGTTATACACGTTTAAGCATTTTCGCTTTTATTTTGAAATGTTTGTGTAACGGGAGCTGAAACATTCATTTGCGTCTTTAAATTGAGTTTTAAGGCTCCTCACCTTCCTTCGTTCTCCTGCGTCTTCATTCTCCCATTTCATTCACTATTTGCAGAGGTGGACATAGTACTCGACCCCAGTACTTGAGTAAGAGTACAAATACTACTGGTCAAAATTTACTCCGTTACAAGTAAAAGTAGCTCACTCAAAATATTACTCGAGTAAGAGTAGAAAAGTACTTGCTTTTAAAAGGTACTTAAGTATCCAAAAGTAAATGCTTTTAAATTTACTTTAAGTAAAAGTAAGAGTAAGAGTAAGAGTAAATTTCTTATTTTCCACATCAGTAAATTACTATATTTTTTCTAAATTAATTTAAGGATCTTTTAACTCTTGTTTCTGAGAATTCGATGTTGAGTTGTTGAAAGCAGAGAGGTAGTTCTGCTTCGGCAGACACAATAAACATTTGAAAATAAATGTCTGTGGTTTTTCCGTGCCCTCGTTTTTTACTCGGTGGAACTCAAACATTGAGTTAAGATACGGCCAAGGATTTTGTGGAAGTCCCTGCTCCGAGTCCGGCTCATTATCAGACTCAGACGACTCAGCGGATTGTCTTTCTTCTCCTGACGCAGGCGTAGCCATTGTTGCAGCTCTGTCTTGACTTGTTGCGGCTCTGTCTTGACAAACGCAGGCTACTTTGGCGGTATCGTTTTGAGGAGGCTTGACGTATTTCCGCTTTGCGTACATCCCAGTGGAGAGCGTGCACTGTGATAGGTCTCCTCCTTTGACAAAAACAGCTTGTGTCCAATAGGATTTTAGGGAAGAAGAAAAAAGAGCAGACCTGAAAGTAACGAGTACTTTTCAGCCTTCCTAGAAATTTACTCGAGTAAAAGTAAAAATATTTGTCTTGGAAATGTATTCAAGTAAGAGTAATAAGTACCAAAGAAATCTAATACTCAAGTAAAGTACAAATCCTCTGGATATGTACTTAAGTACAGTACTCAAGTAAATTTACTCCGTTACTGTCCACCACTGACTATTTGTTCAAAAACACAGCGGTTACGGTGCGATCCTTCTAGTTTTATCTGAATTGAAGTATCTCCCCAAATACTAATGGGATCTAACACCTTATCCTCCCTTTACGGACTGGCTCCATCAATCTCCTCCCCTTTGTAGACCTACTCAAGTTTTCTATTGTACTGTCTGTGCCTCCTCGCCGGCGCGTAATTGTGACAAATGTTGACGTAGATTGACGTAAAAGTCGCATCAAATCCGCCTTAGTTGTTCACACATTGAATAATCAGACCTGGGTCGGATTTAGGACCACATATGGAAGTGGCCCAAATCTGATTGGAAAACATCTAGTCTGGGCCAGATTTGAGTGTTCACACTCAAAAAAAGAAGAAGTCCGACCTGGTCACATGACCCCCCCAAAAATCAGATCTGGGTAGTCTGAACAGGGCCTCTGAAAAGTGTCACTTTCAAGGTTTGTTTCTGCTCATTTTATGTTCAGCTGGGACGCAATAAAGACCCTGAAATGCTAGAAATGAGTGTGAAATCCCTCCCAAGGCTGGAGGGAATGAGACAGCTGAGATCCTGATGAGATAAAACCCATCCGGAGGGTCGAGGACAACCAACCGGATATTGTGATGTTGGGGGAAAGATGATGGATGGATGTGACCATCCCCCAACGATCAGGAAACAGGAACGAGCTAAACTGAGCTACTACTAAAGTATTCTGATTATTAGTTTGGTCTGCTACGGTCAGTACTGGAGTTGAGGGGGGATGAGGGGGGACGGCATCCCCCCTGAAATAAAAACGGTCAAAATCATCCCCCCTGTAAAACTGCCATCCCTCCTTTCCATCTCTTATGTCATTTCATCAATGAATGTGGTTTTACTGCTAATTGAACATTTAGAGTCATCACCAGAAAAATAACTTATTTGACAATTTTCATCTGTTTCAAGTACATTTTCACTTGAAATAAGTAGAAAAATCTGCCAGTGGGACAAGATTTATCTTCTTATTACAAGCAAAAAAAATCTTGTTCCGCTGGCAGATTTTTCTACTTATTTTAAGTAAAAATCTACTTGAAACAGGTGAAAATCGTTGTTTTTTTTCCAGTGATGAGTCTTGTTTTAAGTGTAATGAGATTTTTTTTACTGAAATGAGACATTTTAACTAGAAATAGGACAAATATTCTTGTTAAGATTTTGAGTTTTTGCAGTGATCCATTTTACTTATCCTGTGAAGGACAGAGTCATATTGATAAGTTCAGAAAAGTGTTTTTTATTGTTGTGTTTTGATGTATTTGATGTAAGCCCAGTGGATATTTAAAGCTTACAGAAGGCTGCATTTAACTGCTGCTATGTCATTCCTGCAGTATTTCTGCAGGTGTTTTGGTCAGTGCTATTATTTGTAATATATTATATTATTTGTAATCAGCACAAATGATCTGTCCCCATATGATAAAATCCACCATCCCCCCGGATTTTTTTGTACAACTCGAGTACTGGCTACGGTTGTCATGGAGACAGCATCCCTCCATGTGTCAGCTACACGGTAACTAAGACGTACTTGATGGGCTTCTCCACGGTGCAGTAGGTGGTGAAGGCCTGCAGCTGCTGCTGGACGCCCGTCAGCGAGTTGGCAAACTTCTGGTTGCTGATGACGGCGATGGTCTTCTCGATCCAGTCCAGCAGGTCCGACGCCAGGGACTCGTAGCGCTCGATGACCTTCTCCGCCTCCACGCAGCTGTCCAGCACCTGCGGGAAGAACAGACAGATCAGAGGAGAACACCGGGATGGGAAGAGGAGGAGGCTGGAGTATGCGCTCAAAAAGTGATGTTTATTAACAAAAATATTAATGAAACAGACAAAAAATGAATCACGGGAAATTCGACAAAAATAACTCAACTCATAACATTAAACAAATAAAAGCAAGCTGCCACCTAGTCTCTCGCTTATTGACCCCTGAATGGCATTTTACCTGCTCCTCCTCACCCAGCTGGAACATACTGTACCACCTACCAGTGGCGGCTGGTGCTGAACATTTTTGGGGGCACAATTTACCTTGGCATACATCAGGGTGTAACGGTACACAGAAGTCACTGTTAGGTACAAGCTTGGTACCATGGGGAAAAAAGAAAGGTAATAATAATATTTTGGTCCTTTAATTTTGAATAATGTAACCATCCAACAATGGCTTATTGGTCATGAGTTTTAGTGAAGCAGTTCAGTTCTGCTGCAGTGGAAAAAGAAAACTCAACATAAAGTAGGGGTTTAATATTTCAACACGTCCACTGTTATTTTGTTGTTCTTTTCTTCCTGGTTTGGGTTCAGTTTATTTTACACATTAGAAAGAAGAAAAATGTATATTATTTGAAAAAGTAACGTTCCTTTCTTTCAGATATTTGATCAACAAATATTATTTCAAGTGTTATTTAACCTATTTAAAACAAACATAAAAATTGGGTTTGTGCAGTTCAGTTTGATTTTCTAAAAAAGACGGGGAATGAATTGTCCAATCACATTAGATTAAAAAACAAATACGAGTACGTCACGATACTGATCGCTGATTCGTTGCTGATAACTGAGTTTCTGGGAC